>NC_136974.1:3232787-3525287 GCF_032717465.1 Coenobita brevimanus | reverse complement strand
ATATAGCTATTATAGCACAAAACAGATGTGTGTGTGTGTGTGTGTGTGTGTGTGTGTGTGTGTGTGTGTGTGTGTGTGTGTGTGTGTGTGTGTGTGTGTGTGTGTGTGTGTGTAATTAGAACAGTGACAAAATATGTAACACTAGGTTCTCTTTTAACTCTTCCCTGGACGTGTCTTCTTGATTATCTGTTCTAGCTAAAGTCCTCTACTGGGACAAACACCAGGCGATTTTATTCAGTTGGGATGAGTCAAGTGAGCCTGAGATCAGATTAGGTACTTTTGATGCCAGGAAATGTCTTGCTTGTCATTCGGATTTTGGCAGAGAATACTGGCAGCTGCCCCAGTCCCCGCCCTGCTGCTGGTGGGGGAAGCTTTGTGACACAGGAAAAAGGCCAGTTAAAATTAAGCCCTGTCGACTGCACGGGGGTCACTAAGTCTTTAAATTCCCCTAGAACACCACGTACCACGGTTGATGTTCTATTCCGGTCCCTAATTGTACAGCTTAGTGAAGTACCTACAGGGTAAATATCTCCTGACCGGCGTGGAAATTAAACTCATGTTCTTCCATTTGCAAGCTGGGTGTGCTAACCAATGCAGTTTCGGTTTCCCTTAAATGCCTGCTCGTGTGACAGCAATTATAGAAGCAGGTCTGCACAACTGACATAACAAATTGCTTTTTCGTGTCATATATGTTGCAGCCAATGATGACACTTCACTTTTGAACATTGTTTTATCACAGTGTATGGGAATGTTACTTCACACACACACACACACACACACACACAAATGAAAATAGTAATGATGGCACTCAATATCTAACTGTGAAACTGTCTGTGGTGACATGGACAGAGGGTGGGAAATAGTGTAGTATTAGTATACTGTAGATCTTCTGCATTAACCTGACGGAGATTTTTCGTTCTTTTGCAGCGTATTTTCCGAAACGTATTATGCCATTTTTCCTCTGACTTGGCACAGATTTTGGTCCTATTGCATTTTATTTCACGTAACTCAGTGGCAGAAAAAACAACATTACGGTTCTACATCCATTCCTACGCACTAACTGTGACCAGCATCATATTCTAGTGTTAATCTATTGTTAGAATTCAGCATTCAAGATGGAGAGATGGAAATTGTAGGCCAAGTTTGAGTAAAAGGAGTATAGTAGAACAGGATAATATTACGGCTCTGCATCCTGTCCACAGCACTTCTTCGTGACTAGCACCATATTCTAGTGCTAATCTCTTGCTACTACTCAGCATTCAAGACGGACACCTGACAATATTAAGCCAGGGTAAAGTGAACGGAGTATTGCAACTATTTATACTAGTGTAGGGTATATGCGACCCCATCCCTAAGCATTTGTGTTGCAGGCAGCCTCGGCCCCTTACGGCACAGGAGAGAGATTCTACTTGGAAAAAAAAATAATGATAATAATCTTCAGACTCATGCATTAAAAGAAATAACGGTGTGGTGTTCCAGATTACAACCACTGGTGTTGGGGGGAGGGGACTAAACTGTGTTACGGTGGCTAGCTTCATCATCAAAACCATCATAATCGTCATCACCATTAATATATTTTAAATCATTATTATTATTATTATTATTATTATTATTGTTGTTATTATTATTATTATTATTATTATTATTATTATTATTATTATTATTGTTATTCTCGTCGTTTTTATTATTATTGGCAGTAGAAGTAGTATACGTACCGGTAGTAGTAGTAGTAGTAGTAGTAGCACCAACAACAGCAGCAGCAGCAGAACCGCCACCAGCAGCAGCACCAGCACCAGCAACAGCAGCAGCAGCAGTCGTAGTAGTAGTAGCAGTAGTAGCATTTTTGTGGTATTACTGTACGCATGACTGCAATGTCGGTAAGTGTAGTACTAGTAAGTAGGCCAATAGTATGAGCGTAGTCTGTGGGTGAAGGTCTCTCTCTCTCTCTCTCTCTCTCTCTCTCTCTCTCTCTCTCTCTCTCTCTCTCTCTCTCTCTCTCTCTCTCTCTCTCTCTCCTTACATCATCCATCCACCCTTGACTCCTCTGCCCGCTTAAGATTTTTCAAGTGATATCGAGATGAGAATGGAAGAAGGAGTATCATCTCTCTCTCTCTCTCTCTCTCTCTCTCTCTCTCTCTCTCTCTCTCTCTCTCTCTCTCTCTCCTTTTTCCTTCTCCTTACCTCCTGTACTCCCCTCCCCTCCTTTTCTTTCCTTGCTCTCAATTTCCTTTCCTCCTCTTATCTTTTCCCTCCCTCTTTATTCTTTATTTATCTCTTTCTTTTTTTTCTCACTTCCCTTTCCTCTATTTTCTCCCTCCTTTTTTCCTCTCTCATTTTATCTTCTCCTTTCTCTTTGTCTTTCTTCTTCCCTCTTAGTGTCGCGTCATTATATGGACGAAGTGGAACGAGGTCGGAGAGAGAGAGAGAGAGAAAGAGAGAGAGAGAAGAAGAAGAAGAGAGGGAGAGAGGGGAAGGGAAGGAAATAAACGATAAGAAAAAAGGTCGAACGAGAGAGAGAGAGAGAGAGAGAGTGGGGGGGGGATGAAGTAAGATGAAGACGATGATGATGATGATGATGACAGTGGCTGTGGTGGTGACGAAGAAAAAGAAAGCGAACAAGAAGAACAACAACAGCAACAACAACAAACAAGATGATGAAGAAGACGAAATAAATAGTCAGGGAAGTCAGCCGTTCACTGGCTTGTATATCCGGCTCACAGCTCCAACCCAAGCTCCTTTCTCGCGCCGGTCAGACTGTTGGACTCAATTTATTTACCCCCCTCGTCCCTGTTCACTGTTCCCCCAGCAGTGTGAGTGAGGACGTGGATGTACGGGTCATATTTTGGGGGAGTAATTGAGACTTGGTGCAAAACGACTGTCTTTATTCTCTCTCTCTCTCTCTCTCTCTCTCTCTCTCTCTCTCTCTCTCTCTCTCTCTCTCTCTCTCTCTCTCTCTCTCTCTCTCTCTCTCTCTCTCTCTCTCTCTATCTATCTATCTATCTATCTCTCTCTCTTATTCTGGTCATAGGAATTACAACCTGTTCCTTATAGTCAGCGGTCCTCTTATGTGCCACATATAACTGCACATGTCACCTTTTTGGCGCTAACACCCACAGCCCATACTAAATACAAGCTAGGGCTCTCCTATTCAGAGCTCATGCATTAATCAAGTCTTTTAACGCAAATCAATTAATCACTGTTCCCTGCTCCAGCTGGGATCGAACTTATGTCCTTCCAAACAACAGACGACTTCTCTTATCACTCGGCCACCACCTCCCTTAATTCACTGAGAGAGAGAGAGGGGGGGGGAATACTGGTCCCGTGCATGAATTAGCATGAATTGGCAGTAATGATAATGGCGATAAAGAAAGATAAATGATCACAAAAGGGACGAACAGCGAGAAGCACTGGATGAATAAGCAATTATGTGAGATGAAGAGATGGAGCGGAGAGGTATATGAGAGAGGGGTGTGTGAGCTGGGAGCAGGGCAGTAAAATGGCAGGGGACAGGGTGATATGGAGGCGATTTGATTGTGGCCACCCCATAAGGGATTAAGGCGTCTGGCAATAGATAGACAGAGACAGATGATACTCCTAAACTACCGGCGACCTACCAATTGCTTAACATTTATCATATATTACAGTTTTCTTCTATCTGTCTATCTATCTATCGCCAGACGCCTTCATTTTATAAGGGATGGAGGCAAACAAATCGCTCCCATGTCACCCTGTCTTCTGCCACATTGTTGTCCTCTTCCAACTCACACCTCCATCTCTCAAATATCTCGCCACTCCATCCCTCCATCCCATCGCCAGCCTCCCTCTCTTCCTCTCCCCCCTTCGTCTTACTAGCATGCACTCATTTAGTCAGTCTTTCATTCTACATCGTCTCCACACAGCCATATATTCTCAGGGTATTTCTCATTACGCGTTATATCACATTCACTTCAGCACCACAGCGTTCCTACACTTTCTCATTTGTCTGCCTGTCTCTCCAGGTATTTATAATGTTAACTATTTTCTTTTCTTTTTTTAAATCTGCTACATCAGAATCGAACGGACTTTGATCCTTTCAGTACAATGACGTACTATTTGTACATTTTTGCTACTGCCAGACATTTAAAGTATATTCAGCTTTGGAGAGACTTTTCCAACCGGAGAGCTTAGATATTGCATTCACCAATCTCTTAACTACAAAAGGCCTCCTGTAAGTTTAATATAAGCATCTGGGGACGAACGGGAAGTTAGCTAGAAGACCGGCCCTAGGCATTGGCCGCAGTGCTCATCTCCATTATTTCAACCTTTGAACCTGTGGTGGGTTACTCGTCCACCATCCAGGGATACAAGACCATTGCATTATCCAGGTTACCACAGTTACCTCCCCTGGGCCACCTCACGTGTCTGTCTTACCCACAAAGACTGGATGGATATTCATATTTAGCGGTACCTGCTGTCCGCACCAGATAGGATATTGGCGCTAACAGGCCGGCGACTTCATAACAAGCAACACTAACCATTCGGCAAGAGTAGTGATGTACACCTTTAAATAAGATTTTGAAATACATCCTCAAAGTGAGGATGTTAAGAAGGTAATAGACTCTAATATTAAACCATAATTATCCAGACACACTGCTATTCTATCTCATCTGAGGTTAAAATGCAAGGAAAAACGAAGAGAAGACGGGGGAAACTATGAACCCAATAACAAGAACGATTTTCTCATAAGCCTTTTTGTCAAGTTTCTTATGATCTATTCAGTGTTTCGAGTACTAGCGCAGTCAAGGTTAACGCTGATTTTATACAGAACATCGGGTAGTTACGTTTATTGCGCTGGTATTGTCAAGAAATGAAAGTGAGAATGTATGAGGTAGTTTTGCCCCTTCAAGCTGGGGGCGTTATTCTTTATCACTGCTTCTCCCGGACGATTTAATTCAGCTTAGGATTTTTTTTTTTTTTAACTTGAGGGGTAAGAATTCACCTTCATTATCTTCATTACTAGGAAGATAGGAGTTGAATAAAATCCCCTGGTAGCAAGTATAAACTACAAAAATAAATTGCCTGATTGAATGGGCATTGTTACGTAACCAAAGAATGAAAGGATTTCATCGTAAAAGTAGTCTGTCAGATCTCACGCTCAAAGACCCCCGCCTCCCTCCTCACATTAACAACGACCCTGACTTAGACTTTGTACTCATCACATCGCTGACATTTTACAATTGAGATGATCATTGTAGTTCGTAGAAATTTTAGTGATGAAAGACTGAATAGTTGGAAGTTGTACGTGTCAAGTCACTGCGAGAGAAAGGAAAATTTTAAAAGAGGAAATGACTGTGGTTAAGAAGGTCAGATTCCACATCAAGGTATTCGGACAATGGCGTGCGTCCCTAGAGCGGCATCACACAATAACGGACTATGGCAGCCGTATCGTGGGTTCCCGGGGCTTTCACACGTCTCATGTCGGCCTCTGCATCCCTGAGCCACTCCCATGATGCTCGATATGGCGGGAAAGGCTGTCAGCTAAATGGGTGGCCTTTGGTTCACGAAGAAGTTCCCAATGTGGTGTAAGCGCCGCTTTGTTTTCGTCCGTTTTCTTCCGTTTCAACCTGTGTACTATATTGTGACAGACATCTTCGCGATAGCTGTATTGATATTACAATATGAGTATGAAGAATAAGATGAGCAGCAAGGGTGATCTGATTTACTTGATCTGAAGCAAGAGCCAAGGCTGTACTTGGAATTAGAAAACACCAAGTCATTCTTATATAACCGAACACAACTCCAGATTCTCTCAATGACGCCCCCTAGCGAGGCAGGCAAAACCAATCTCTAATGTGTGCAAGCTCAAGACCCACAATCCTACAACTTGTCCATCCCCTGAGACGCGTCGGGACTTGAATCTTCTTGCACGTTCAAATGGGAAATTGACATGATTGTGGCGAAGGATGCGTGTAGGGAAAGTGTGTGATGGGGGGCGTGGTCACTTTGCGCCTGTCGCGTCGACTTTGCTAATGGCAGCCATTGTTGTGATGACCTGTGATGGCTCTTGCTGACTGTTGTTGCTCTCCCTGGGTGTCGTACTCCATGACCCGGATTCACAAACAGACTTCCAATCAACTTCTACTCATCAGTGTTATTTGATTTTGCAAAAAGTATATGGAAAGTGCACCCTGTTCTTTTGCAAAAAATCTCTCCATTTTTACCAGAGGAAAATTATTACGAGCTTTTTTTTTTCGGGGGGGGGGACTCGATAAATATGAGTTACAAATAGGAAATTATAATAAGTATGGCTGCCCGGGCTGGCTGGTGTTGGAGGTTGATTAATTCTCACTGATGTTTTGTGTCTTGTTAATGATAACGATGGTCTTTCTTTATTGTCGAGGCGTCTGGTACAAGATAAACTGGCAACTGATACCATCTTAAATTAGAACTGAGCGCACAAAAAGCAAGAGAGAGAGAGAGAGAGCACTGTTATGAATGTGTGGATATCGTCATGGGTAAGAGATACTACAGAAGACACTACAGAAGTTATGAAAGAGTAAAGACAAAGGTGAGCATGAAACGTAGCTAGAAGAGAGACTATCAGTTGGTGAGGCAGACCGGCTGGACTCCAAGAGAAGGAAAGCAGCAGAAAAGATCAGCAGGAGGAGGGGAGATGAGAGAGAGGAGCCTGTAAGCAAAACATGGCAGGAAGTGGCACAGTCACGGGCTTTCATGGAGAAAGTTGGGGAGGCCTTGATCAGCAATGGGCATGAAGTAACAGATGATGATGATGATGATGATGATGATATTAAAAAGGATGGTACATATCTGGAATCGAGTGAACTTAGTTATAGTTGTAACAGTACCACTAGTAATTGCAGATGTAATAGTGCCAGTCATTACATTAAAAGGGGAGACGGTGGTCGAACGGTATGGACGTGGGCTGAAGACTGGAAAACCCTGAGGTAACTCCAGGCAGAAGCAGGAAATAGTCTGCTGATACTGTGTTAAAACTGTCTTGACTCTTCTTCCACGAGACTCACAGACATGTCATACAACACCCTCGCTAATACCAATACACTCTTCCTGAATGAAATAGCCCTAGTTTGTAATCAGTATGGACGGTGTGTATTATCGCTCAGACTGGGACATAAGAAATTGTACAGTTAGCTATTATACCAAAAGTCTGACGCCTAGAAATAATACGCTAAACACTACCAGACTCGGGGGGAAATGTAATGATATCAGTGACAGTTATATTTGGTGCATATAAAAAATAATTGTCAGTCTATATATTTTATTTATTTGTTTACGTTATACTTTGTGTGACAGTGTTTGTATAGTATCAGTAGAACAGAGAGATTTCAAACATATGTAAACTCATGAATAAAGAGAGTAATATCAGCATCCACTTTAAATGTCGGCCACGGCTATGGTAGGAACCCTAGAGTAAGCATCCGCACTGCGAGAAAAGTACGCTAACCACCGAACCACAGCAGCTTGCGTGTGTGTGTGTGTGTGTGTGTGTGTGTGTGTGTGTGTGTGTGTGTGTGTGTGTAACACAAATAAAATACAGTACCGTATATTTAGAGAGATAGATAGATGAAGCAATGTTTATTTCACAACATAATATAATAGTTATGGCATTCATTGTTCTTATTTTTGCACTAAACCTATCCATAATATCAAAATCATTTTCCTCTAAGTTTATTTCATACATACAGTACCTAATGGCATCCTTTTCTTTTTTTTTTTAATAAGATACTAATTGATCCTTCAATATGCAAACTTTCAGGTATATTATTATGATGGTTTAACTCTGGATCATTCTGCAGTTTGAGGCTTGTACACGTATAATTATAATCCACAGTATATTAGACTTAAAGCATAAGTAAACGCTTCATCACCATCAGTCATTCTAACCTCACTTCCCATCATTTCATTGAGTGAGTAGGATCCAACAATAGGACAGAAAAACACAAAAGAAGGATGGATAACTATCAACACTGTCTAGTGGTATTGGCTTGATTGATGTGTGAATGGACGTAATGAACATCACACTGACCACACGTTATTTCAACTGCAACGCTTTTGTATTCGTGTTACTGAGATCCACTTGGAACATGTTTCATATCAGCATCTCATTTCCTATTTATTTTGCATATCGTACATTAGCCAATATATAACGCTCCTCTTGCATTGCACTGGGTGATTGTTTGTGTGTTGCTGGAAGAGATCAATCAGCGATATCACTTCTCTTCTGCATCATCTATTGATTTCTTACTCCCACAGTGACACAGGCATACCAGCATACTCAGCTGTCCCCGCAACACACAAGGAACAGCTAGATAGTTTCCAATGGATCGCTATTTACAAGTCATCCTGTATTATATATATATATATATATATATATATATATATATATATATATATATATATATATATATATATATATATATATATATATATATATATATATATATAATGTACAATAGGATAATGAGGTGTAATGTGAAAAAAAAAATGTGTTAGGAAGTCTCCAAAGCCTCTTACAATACAATCATCCCAGCTTGCCCATGTAGGTTATTAGCTGCAACAGGTGATAATGATGCAGGCAATGATGATGGTGATTTCAACTGCATTACGTCAATCACGTTCCACTGGAAGATTTTCATTAGTCATGAGAAAAAAAATACAGAACACGTTCATAATCTCATCAACACAGTTTTTTTTTTTTTTTTTTTTTTAATCATAAGAGATTTATGTTTGTAGACTGCACAAGGGTCATTCACGCTGGCAAGTGCTGTGAACTGAAGGTAGAAAATGGGGAGTTTGTATGGCCTCTATCCACTTCTCTGAGCTAGTTAGAGGCAGTCTACGGTAGGTTCTTACGAATAACTACTTCAAAAATATTTTTTTCTCTTTTTGCGATTAACACCATCGTAGAATTCCTACCTATTTCGCAGATAACTTTACACATCACTCCAGTAACGGAGATTTCGTGGGAAGCCTTAGTGCAGAATCACACATAAGAGAATATCCACTTAAATAATGGAAAAGTTGTGTTACTGTTATTGTGTGCAGACGGTGAAACTACTGACTTTATAATGATCACTGTGGATTCAGTAGTTCCAACTTAAACTTGGAAGACAGAGAGAGAGAAAGAGTGAGAGAGAGAGAAAGAGTGACAAACACACACACACACACACACACACAAGATCTCTTTCATTTTGGTTTACTGACAAGCATATTTATTTTAGCCCCCCCAAAATTAAAGTGTTATGAGATAAAAGAGGAAAAAAAGATAAAACATAATATAAAAATAATGGCATTAGGAGTTACAGGAGGGAAATAAAAGGGCGAAGTCTAGGGAGAGGCATAAACAAGTAACTCTATATATTTTTCACCGTCACTCCAATAACGCTTTTGCTAATGAAGGTGTTTTTCGGGAATATATTGGGTGTTATTCGCTGGAACGAACTGCATATTAACCCCTAGAGGCTGGGGATTATCTTGTTTATCCATCCAATCCTACGTTGCCGCATGAGGAGCATAGGAGCCCGGGGCTAGGCAAGTTGGTCCTGACATTTAAGATGAGAGTGACCATCCTCACTCATCCCTGAGTGGCTTTACGTGAGCAATAACCCCAACCATCCCTTGGATATAAACCTTCACCAGCTCAATCCGATTGGAGCGCCGTAATCATCTTGTTTATATTATCATTATTAAAGCCATATGATTTTGTTCAGCTTAAGAGATAGTTTCTAGGGGATAAGAGGTTAGTAGTAGTAGCAGTAGTAGCAGCAGCAGCAGTAATAGTAGTAGTAGTAGTAGTTGTAGTATGACCAAAACAGTGGTGATGATGATATAGTTAAGAGCAAGAACATTGTATGTGATAGCAACATTATATAAAAATATCACGTTGTTTAGTGTCTGCAGAATTGTTTACTCTGTGTGTGTGTGTGTGTGTGTGTGTGTGTGTGTGTGTGTGTGTGTGTGTGTGTGTGTGTGTGTGTGTGTGTGTGTGTGTGTGTGTGTGTGTGTGTGTGTGTGTGTGTGTGTGTGTGTGTGTGTGTTACTGCTCACTCCTCGCTGTTCCCCTTGCAGGTAAGCCAGTGACTTTTACACCTGGTTTGGTATGTACCGCTCTTTTCAGTTTTGCTCTTGATTCAGGTTAAATATAAAATCAGGGCGATGTGGGCAGGAAAAAATCTTACTGTCTTTAACCTGACACTCCTTAAGGAATACTGTGGTGCTTTGGTGAGGTCATTAGGCGATATATAAGGTTGCCAATGAAATAATAAGGCCATTAACATTTCATGGGCCTAATATGCGTACGGATGATTTAACTAGATATAAACTTAATAATGAACACGCTCACCTTTCTCATAAAGCACGGCGGACGCAGACACGCTGATTTTAGCGACTATAGACGAACTCCAGCGAGAACAATAAACCTCCTTTTGGACTTGGTACGAACAAAATACATAATGCATGCTGGTGAAAGTCCAGCGGCCAGACCGTAACCCGGCGTTGAAATATTACCAGTGTAGATAATGGCGCGCTGGGTATTAGATTGCCCGGCCCCACAGCACCAGCCTGATTCCAACAATGACTCCCACACTCAGCGGGCGGGGTGGGCAGGGAGGCAGGGCAGTGGTGGGGCCGCCGCTGGTCGAGTGAGGCACGACCAGCAAACTACGTGATTGGCCCACCTGCAACCCCGGGTTTTCTTCACCGTGGCATGATAGGAAATTGGAGGTCTGGGGAGGCTTAAACCTGTTCTGAAGTGCAATGATTAGCAGAATCATATTCAGTGATTTTAAGGGACTCCAGATAAAAGAATTTAAAATGCAGGTGTATATATAAAAGAAAATTGCATGCTACTTTCCTTGCAATAATCACAGAAAAAGATGAATTATGCAAAAATAATTGAATTTTATAAATCATTTATAAAAATATTTGTGAAATTGTCGTATTTTAGTTCTTATTTACCAAACTAGAAAAATATTCTTACAATAATAATAAATGAATTAGTTAAACCTTGTATTTATGTACAGTGCACAGTGCTATACGAAACGAACTTCTATTTCGGGCGACTTAGATAAAAACGCCATTACCAAGAGTGTTTGGAAAACATTAAAAACAGCGACGAATTTAAAAGTAGTTTGATATGTTCAAACTATATTTATCTTACTACCGTACTTCCGAGTGTGTGTGTGAGCTTACTGTACATAAGTGTGTGTGTGTGTGTGTGTGTGTGTGTGTGTGTGTGTAAACGCTTACAGTACTTGTTAGAATGACAACAATTCCTTGAGTGTGATGCGTTTTCCCTTCAGAATACAACACACACCTAGAATGTGGGGGTATAGCAATAAGGCAACAAACTAACACTTAACCTGGAGAGCAAACAGTAATACCCTATCACTATTTGCTGTCTCATCCACTGTACTGTAACGTCTTGATCAACCCTCTTGTCTTCTAAATAATCACCCCAATAATAATAATAATAATAATAATAATAACAATAATAAAAAACCTTCCGAAGTATGCTCTTTCGGAAATACTAATGTTGAAGAGATTGGATACACCTTTTGAGTTCTAACCTAAAGAAGATCCCAAACCCCTTTTAGCTTAGTTGATGGCCTAGTGTAGTCAAGGTGAATGATCGCTTTAACTAAAAACCAAGGAGATTTCATTCCTGTCTCATAATTTAGGTTAATCGAATTTCATACTACCACATCTCAGTGTTCAAGTCGTAGGTATTGTCAAGTTCCTTCGGGCAAAACCAGTTCGACTGGAGTATATCTAGAAGCAATGTATACAATAATCAGCCACGATAAATGTAAGCACTGTCGGAGAAGTGGGGTGTGTGTGAGTATTTAGGTGCAGTAAAACCATGACGTTCTCGAACCACGTACTCGTATTGAAGTGGGTAATTATCACAACAACATTGGTGTGGCATCATCGCTTTTCTGCATCACCTCGCCACAGACAAAGTATTCCAGTAGACAGGGTGTGCGTTGTCGCTTGCTAGGGCTTTGTTGCTGTTGCTGTTGTTGAGCTTCCCCGATCTGTCTGGCTGTGCAAAGCCATCAACGTGCTGCCTACTTCTTCCTTCACCTTTATCATTCACCTTTTGTGTCTGTCCTCCTCTCTTTCGATTTCTCCCATTCTTCCTGTAATTTTTTTTTTTCTTTCCATTTCAGGAGGTTCTACACTGAGTGACAAGCCTAATGGTTTCCTGTAACCCAAAAAAACATTAACAACGCTGGGTGGCGGCCATATAACCAAATAACTGGGTGGTGTGGAGCCTGCTATGGTACCCCTATACTGTATACTGAGTGGAGAGACGCAAATGCGGCATCCATCCGGGAAACAAACCTGCACACTCTTCTCCTCATTTCACTGTGGCGAGGCGCTGAACACTGTTAGGGCTTCATATCTGTTCAGCTCAGGTTCAATCAGGTCAAGAAGTTCATTTAGATCAGTCCAGGTTCATCCACATGAGTTCCACTCAGGTCCACTTGCAGCAGCTGAAACCAAATTTATTCAGGTCATTTCAGGACCAGCTGCGTCCACTAAGGTCCTTCAGGTCACTCCATATCCAGTGGGGTCGGTTCAGGTCCACTCAGACTCATTTACTTCTACGCAATTCCAGTCAGGTCAGTCCAGGTCCAGTGAAATCAGTCCAAATCCATGAAGTTAATCCAGGTCCAGTGAAGTCAGTCCAGGTCCAGTGAAGTCAGTCCAAGTCCAGTGTAATAAACCTGGGTCCAGTGAAGTCAGTCCAGGTCCAGTGAAATAAACTTGGGTCCAGTGAAGTCAGTCCAGGTCCAGTGAAGTCAACCTGGGTCCAGTGAAGTCAGTCCAGGTCCATTCAGGTCCATATAGATCAATCCAGGTCCACTTAGGCTATTCCAGGTCCATTTATATCATTTCACGTCCTTTCAAAACCACCAAAGTTGTGCCTTTACAGTATATACATTCAGGTCCTGTCAGGTCAGTTAGGTCAGCTCCATTTAGGTCAAGTTAGGTCTAGGTAGGTCAGTTCAGCGAGAGAGAGAGAGAGAGAAAGAGAGAGAGAGAGAGAGGTGGGGGTAGGCAGGCTATAGATGGGAGGGAAGATAATTATTCATTCAGGTCAGCCATTCAGGTTTATGCACAGCCATTTACAATCATTTTCAGGACCTCTTAAAGTCATTACAGTCATGGCAGGTCATTTCAGGCTATCTCATGTCCACTTCGTCCCCTTCACAACCGCTCAGAGTCATCCAGTTCAGTTCAGGCTCATTTACATCCAGATTAGTCCATTGAGGGCAGTGTCTTCCGTTTTCGTTCACTCCGGTCATTAACCTCCACTTCCGTTCATTAACCTCTATTTACAACCTCCATTTACGTTCATTAACCTCCATTTAGTACCATTTATGCCCATTGGTATTCAGTTAGGTCCAGTCAAGAAAATTTAGATGCATTTAGGCCACATAAAGTGTAATCAGGTTATGCTCTTTTCATCTTCATCTTGCCCAGATTTTCGCGTTTTTTCTTAGCTCATTTCATGTAACTCTACGACAGAAAAAGGCAGCACTACAGCTCTACATCCTTCCCATAGCTCTTCTTCGTGACCAGCGCCATTTTCTGGTGTTAATCTGTTGTTACAATCCAGCAATCACGATGGAGAGATGGCAATTTTAGGCCAAGTTAGAGTAAAGGGAGTATACACTTCAAGTCGACTCACATCCATTCAGAACCATTCAAGTTAACCTAAATCCAGTCTAGTTATTAACCTCTTCTATCCGATGACCTTTTTTCTGCGCTCTCTCTGTCTCTCTCTCTCTCTCAATCCAGTCTAGTCATTAACCTCTTCAATCCGATTACCTTTTTTCTGCTCGCGCTCTCTCTCTCTCTCTCTCTCTCTAAATCCAGTCTAGTCATTAACCTCTTCAATCCGAGGACCTTTTTTCTGCTCTCTCTCTCTCTCTCTCTAAATCCAGTCTAGTCATTAACCTCTTCAATCCGAGGACCTTTTTTCTGCTCTCTCTCTCTCTCTCTCTCTCTCTCTCTCTCTCTCTCTCTCTCTCTCTAAATCCAGTCTAGTCATCAACCTCTTCGATCCGAGGACCTTTTTTCTGCTTTCTCCCTCTCTCTCTGCTCTGCTCGCCCTGGGGTAGACTTTTCACAACTAAGGGGTCCGCTTAGATACTGCCTTCAGTAACCCATTCACTACCACAAACCTCCCTTAAACAAAACCAAATCTTCTTTAGGTAACAGGGAAAAAAAAAAATACACATTATGGAAGTGAAGGAGTTAAAATCACTACAAATCATTTCGGCCTCATTTCCCTCCCTTCATGTCGGGTCGGGTCATTTTAAGGTCAGTAAGGTCATTTCTGGTCCAGCTGGGTCATTTCGAGTCCAATAAAGTCATATCTGGTCCAGCTGGGTCATTTCATGTCCACTAAGGTCATTTCTGGTCCAGTTGGGTCATTTCAAGGCCAATAAGGTCATTTCTGGTCCAGCTGGGTCACTTCAGGTCCATTAAAGTCACTTCTGGTCCAGCTGGGTCATTTTTAGGTCCAATAAGGTCACTTCTGGTCCATCATTCGCTGCAGTCCAATTATATTTGTTTCGTATTTTATTCTTCTTCATCCAAAAGGATATTATTCAGGAAAGACTTTTGACACTGGAAGGGTTAGAATTAGACACAGCTTCCATTAACGCTTTCAGTACAAGAGGGCTTTCCTTAGCTGCATGTAAGCGTCTGTTGGGTAGCATGAATGAAATGCAGTACACGTCCTAGCAGTGAAGGGATAAAGGAAACAAGCCTGGTGTGTGTGTGTGTGTGTGTGTGTGTGTGTGTGTGTGTGTGTGAGAGAGAGAGAGAGAGAGAGAGAGATGCAGTCCAAATCAGGTCGGCTTCTCCGTATGTAATCCTTTAAGTCCATCTAATCCACTGAAGCCACAACAGATTAGAGCAGATAAAATCACTGAAGTTTAGAAGAGTTAATAATTCTTCTCTGTCTATCGTTTTCAGTATTTCTATTAATATATTTTTTTATCTTACCTCAACCATCCTTAGGTAAGAAAAATCGTTATGATGATTATTTACAGTCGTTCATTTTACTTTTATCTGTTTACTATCTGGGGGTGAGGCAGGGAAGAGGATGGTGGGGTAGGACAGAAAACGGAGCCTCTCAGACAAATGTGGGGAAAGCAGACGAAGGTGACAGTGGGTGGCTGATCAGGAAGGGGGTTAAATCACACGAAGATGGGGTGTTAACTGTGAATCTTTGGTAGCGTGATGGATAAAATAAAGCTACCTCCGCGAATAACATCAATAAAACCAGGGACGCTCTATCAAACATGTACTGTACCATCCCCACGCCGGCCTGTGTTATTGCGTAGTTGAATTTACCTTCCTGTCCTTCATCCTTTCACGTACTCTCATCACAGTTAAATCAGTCTCTTTACTACGACGATGTGCTGGAGAGGGACGCCTTCATGTGGTGGCACCGATATAACAGGGTGGTGCGGTTGCTTGGCTATACAAAAGTCTCTTAAACCCCTCCCTATCCCCTAAAAGGAAGATGGTGGTCTGTGAAAGAAAGGCAACTTGAGCTTCCACTTCACCGGGTTCACGTTCAGATGAGCTTAGGCTACTACTACTACTACTACTACTACTACTACTACTACTATTCCAATGACGTGTTTTTCGTTGTATTTTTTCCTTCTCTAGACTATTCTAATCAGCATTATGGAAGGGGTTACGTACAAGTAGAGTCTTCATAACTCCCTTCAGTTTGATCGGTATTACTTAACGTGAATAAAATCGTCCAGAGGCTCCACAAACATAAGGAAAAAAAAAATAGACGTCACAAGAAAGGTGGGTCTAAAAGCTGAGTCAGTAAATTAATTCCCCAGTAAGCGTAATGATAACCCTCCAGCTACGCTCTGTTCACTTTAACTTGGTGTAACTTGCCATCTCTCCGTCATGAGCCCTGAGCAGTACCAATAGATTAGCCCAAGAATATGATGCTAGTCAGGAAGAAGTGCTATGGAGAGGATGCAGAGCCGCAGCATTATCTGTTCTCCCACGAAGCTGCGGTGAAATAAGCTGCAACCAGACGAAAACCTCCACCTAGTTGAAGTGAATGATCTATAGTTACCCTGTATTCCAGACACACAGACAGACAGATAGACACACAGGAAGACAGACCGAAAGGCAGATAGAAAGACAGAAAGACAGACAGACAGAGAGAAAGGCAGACAGACAGAGAGGAGGAAAAAGGCAGTAAGGCGAAAGTAAGCTCCTTTTGCTTTCATCAGCCTTGAGTAGAATGAAGCAGTAGCAGCCATGCAAGACTCAGTTCCTTCAGTCCAATGACCTACTTTTAGATTTTATTTCTACATTCAGACGATTTTATTCAGCTATGGAGAGACCTATTGAATTGAAGTATTAATGAAGGTAATATTATCTTACTTCTCCCGTCTGGAAATAGCACGGTTACGAAAAAAAGGTCATTTTACTGAAAGGGTTAAATTTGGAACACAGTCATCAGTTTAAACGAGTTCCACAAACTTTATTTTATTTCCATGAATGAGATAATTACTTCAAAGCAAATTATAATGGAGATGTTATTGCTGGTTATGTAAATTGCAAAGTAATGATCAACACCTGTGCATGAAAGACAGATGAAAAAGAGAGAGAAAGAAATCCAATGAAATCGTGACTTTTTCCCCAAGGCTGTTACGGTGGAATTCCTATTGCATCATAAATTGAATATGTACTCTTAATTTTTTCCCTACAATCTAGTTACAATTACTATGCATGAATAGTAACATACTATAATTATTGCCTCATTATCAAGTTATCTCTCTCTCTCTCTCTCTCTCTCTCTCTCTCTCTCTCTCTCTCTCTCTCTCTCTCTCACCCCCACACCCACACCCACATCACCCTTGAGTGGAAGAGGTTTGAATGACGATGATGATTATATAGTAACATACACATCGTAAATTCTCTCTCCCGCATCTTTGTGTTTTTAGCAGGATGAAGTAGGTGTCCCAGGTCCCTAATGCCATAATTAAAGAAAAGAAGGAGCAAACAGAGCATGGAAAATTCAGGGCGGGTAAAATCCATTAAGGTTTATTGGTAGCGGCGTTGCGCAAGATTTGAAAGTGTTGTGGGGCCGCCTCGTCACGCACACTGGCGGCGTCTGGCAACCCCCCCTCCTCCACCCTGCTCTCATTGATTTCACTCTTGATGTCATGAGCTTCTAAGAACATAGTGACGTCATGAACCTCTAAGAACATAGTGACGTCATAAAAAGCTAAGGGTTATCCTAAACTTCTGAGTTTCTAAGATTATGGCAACATTATTAGCTTCCTTGATAGCCTGTCGTCATGAGCTAACAGCATGGATTATGATGACGTCATTATGAATTACCTTAACATCACGAACTACGAATGTGGCGATACGAGATTCGAAGTTCATTTTGACGTCACGAGCTTCTAAGATGATGTAACGTCATAAGATTTTCAAGTGACATGAGTTATCGTCGTCATGCATTACGCCATGTGATGTAACAAACTTCTATAGGGGCATGAGTTATTGTGACGTCATGAGATTTTAATGAGACATGGGTTATCGTGAAGTCATGAGATTCTTTAGAGGCAAGTTATCGTGACGTCATTAGACTCTTAAGACATGGGCTATGATGACGTCATAAGCTTCTACAGAGGAATGGACTATGGTGACGTCATGAGCTTCTATAGAGGCATGGGTTACCGTGACGTCATGAGCTACAGATCCATGGGTTATCGTGATGTCATGAGTTTCCTTCAGTTACTTCAGCACGGAAGCTCTGCCTTAAGCTGAATTCAAGTGCCAGCACGATATGTGAAAGACGTCACTGTAATAAAGAACTTAACACTGTGACGTCATGAGATACAGTGACAGCGAGGTGTGACGTCATGGGGCGATGAGAATCATACGGTGACGTAATGAGATACACTGACGTCGAAGTGTGACGTCCTGGGTAACTGAGAATGCTATACGAGTACTATGACGTCATGAGTTACTGCTGAGAGATACTGTGACGTCACGAGATGCCGTGACGTAGTGATACTGACGTTATGAGATACTGTGACGTCATGAAACTGAAGATCTGTGACGTCATGAGCTGCAACATTAACCTCTTCATTGCAAAGACGTAGATTTTGCTTTGTACTTGCTGCCACATGGCGATTTTATTCAACTTTCAGAGTGAGGGAGAATAGTACTCTCTCTCTCTCTCTCTCTCTCTCTCTCTCTCTCTCTCTCTCTCTCTCTCTCTCTCTTCATAGGCTCATCTGAACGTGAACCGGTGGACCGCAGGCTGAACCCCCCCCTCAGTCCACCTTCCTTCTTTCGGGGGATAGGGACGGAAGGAGTCGCGGTTACTGTGGATGCCATCGCATGAAGGCGTCCGCAGCAAGAGATTAACACAAGAATATGGTGCTAGTCACGAGAAAGTGCTATGGATACTATGATGCTAGTCAAAAAGAAGTGCTGTGAAGAATATGGTGATAGTCACGCAATGTACTATGGAGAATGTAGTCCTTGTCACGAAAAAGTGCTATGGAGAATATGCTGTCACAAAAAGTGCTATGGAGAATATGCTGTCACAAAAAGTGCTATGGAGAATATGCTGTCAAAAAAGATGCTATGGAGAATATGGTGCTAGTCACGGAAAAGTGCTATGGAGGCGATGTAGGACCTTCGTATAGCCTTGATCCCTTCCCTCCGATAGTGTATTTTTTTTTTTTTTTTTAATGTGTCCAACTCTGGGCATAGGCTTAACAGCCTGCACCCAAGGCCCAGTAGTCCTCCTACATACATACACCTCTACATGTCACCTGTTGTGTTCTTGCTGTTTCTTGATTATTTTATGAAGCTCAGAAGAAATTTTTGGCATTAGGTGGTCAGACTCTGCCTTCATTAACCCACTCAGCGCAATAGGTGTTCCGCAAGCTGACTAAAATCGCCAGGTGGTAGCAAGCGTAAATGGAAACCAGCCGCCATTGCAGTTACGGAAATATTCTGCCACTAAGCTACGAAAAACAACTTGGGAAAGAACGAAATTGTGGTCACTTCACCTTCTTGACCAAGATTTTCGTCCATTCTCAGCTTATTCCACGTAGCTCAGTGGTAGAATCAGACAATACGACGGCAATACATCCTTTCCATAGCACTTTCTTCGTGACTAGCATCATTTTCCAACGTTAATCTCTTGTTTCAACTTAGCATTCAAGGTGGACAGATGGCAAGTGTAAGCCAGGTAAGGGTAATTAAGACCTATCACGTCTTCCGTAGCAGAATATGACAGCACAAGGCACGCTAACCACGTCACTCCGATGGCGCATTTTCCTTGTTCCTTCCTGCTACTTTCAGACGATTTTAAGGAACTCAGAAAACGCCTTCCGTACTTAAGGGGTTAGTGCAGGCTCTAATATTTATTTTAACTGGACCTAAAACCGCCAAAGCTTCTTCTAGAATGCTCGGATGTAACTTTATTAGCAGTAGAATACGATGCTAGTCACGAAGAAGTGCTATGGAATGGATCCAGAACCATAGCATCTTTTTCCGCCAGAGATAAGCCAAATAAGCTGCAAATGGATATAAATTTGGGCCAAGTTAAGGTGAAACAACTTTAAATACTCCGGCTAAAAAAATCGTCCTAAGCTGAATAAACGAATCTGAAAGTAAGAAGATAAAAGTACAAACCATGCAGCCGTAGTGAAAAAAAAAGATCAATTCGGTATGAGAGAGAGAGAGAGAGAGAGAGACGATTTTAAGAGTGAAATAAATAAAAAAAAAAAATCATCGTACTGAACGCATCAAAGTTCGAAAATTCTCTTCTGAGCTGAATAAATCTATCAAGGGAAGGTATTAACAGGAGAAGCATAGGGTGGTCCGTAAATGGCGCTCCACTAGAAACTGACGTGGTGGTATCTAATGTGTTGGGGGGACGGCTCAGTCTGCTGGTGTGGGCGTGGATTGGGCAGTGGGAGTAGGAAATGAGTAAACGATGCTGGATGAGGCAGTGAGAGGAGGGAAATTGGTAAATGGTGCTGGATAAGGCAGTGGATGGAGGAAATGAGTAAATGATGCTGGATGTGGCAGTGGAAGGAAGAAATGAGGAAATGTTGCTGGTGAGACGTTGATAAAGTTGAATATGCCGTCCCCACAACACAAAAGATATCGCCCAAAGAATTAGAAGAGAAGTGTTATATTTGGACCAGCCTGTGTATCACCAAGGTCGGTATAGCAGGTGGGACTAGTGGCTCCACAGCACGTCCCCTTACTGATAACACCTTGACATTCCCTTTATTTGTGTCGCTTTTAATATGGACATAGTTTAAATTTGTAACACTGAAGAGGTTACTGAGGGGAAAAGTGCAGTCAGGAACAAAAATTCGCCGATAATACCCTGCCAAGCATCGTGTCCTGCTTTCCTGTAACGATATGTGGATTTCGACACTGATTTTGTGGTTCGAGCCAGGGGACCCGAAGTGTCTCGAAGCGGCTGTACAAGGTGATGACGTGTTGTGTTTGGAGTGTATGACAGGAGTCTACACGGTGGTAGACTCAGCAGTAACCCCGACTCCCATCGCAACCAAGTCTGACAGCCGATTTTATACGCTGGCTTCCCCTCGCCGTTCCCCTTGCTTTTTCAACACTGGTACAAGCTGTGCTAGTGTGAGACACATGTATCCACGCCTGGACCGCAGTGGACGCGAGATGGCTTAACCTGATCCTGTTGGCTGTTGTTTGTTGGAACGGACACTGCTTCGTCGACACTAAACACCTCGCCCCTCCCTTACTTGGAGCTACGTCTGGTGTTGCTGTGGTGGACGCTGACCTCAAGCCACGGACTACTACTATTACTATTGTGTATATATATATTTAGATGGTGATGGAACTTTGTTACAGAAATTACATTAGTAAAGTATTTATGACGTGTTGGTTGTTTCGTTAAGACAAAACACGGTACATTTCCATAAGTCTCATTCCTCCCCAAACGGCAGAGTATATCCTTCCTTTCCATACACTTTTGTTGTGTACTTTAAATTATCACATTAAAATAGTTCAGGTTGCACATTACATTACCATAGTCAGCACTGAAATGTCGGCTCACTTTTTGCTCATGGCTGTACAAAATTAATCGCTAAGGAAGTGATGTTGAGAGATGTGCAATTTGTGCAGTTTTCTCGCTAATTAAAAAGTCTCCAATTTACCTCTCTTACTTGAAAGTTTATATACCTACGACATGCTAATATTCTCATGTATGTACAGTATATAGATACTTAAAAAGATATACATAAGATACAAGGGAAAAATACTTTAGCTTGTATGTTTATAAATACTACACGTCAGTAGTCTCTTGGTTTTTTGTCCTTTAGACAGGAAACCAAGAAACCATTTACAACGCTGGGTGGTAACCATATAAACAAACCATACGTGTTTCCTACGTCAACAAGTGGGTTGGTGGAGGGTTAGTGCCCCGCCCCGTAAAACAAATAACTCAGTCAAATGGCCACCCCTTATGGGATTATGGCGACGGCAATAGATAGATAGATAGATAGACAGATATATTTGAAAGACATTAATAAGAAGAGATAGTGCAGCAAAGCATACATATCTTCAAGAAAAAGTGCTAGGTAGCCTATCCTTACGAGAATGCAATCCTTCTGAGTGGCATCACAGGCTTCATAACACCTCTTTAGCGATTTATTTTGTTTTACACCAGCACAGCCTCTTGCGTGCTTTTACTGTTGGCTCATTATCGATATAGATTACATCAGTAACATTCAAGAGGATGATGAGGTGCAGTATGCAGAATAAATGGAAAAGGTGTTACGAAATTTCAAACCCACTTAGAATACGAAGAAGTATGTCACAGGCGTTCACACATTCTGTAAAAGTGTGCAGGACGTTCGACCGAGCAATCTTGCAAATGTTGATAATTTAGCTAAGTTAGGAAGCGGTGTGCCATCCCACATGCCTGATAGTAATGAACGTTTTGAATTTATCTTCCTTGCATCAGATTTTTTTTTTTTTTATGTGTCCGACTTTGGGCATAGGCTTCACTGCCTGCTCTCAAGGCCCAGTAGTCCTCCTACATACCATACACCTCTACATGTCACCACTTTGGCGCTAACACCCACCGTCCATATCGAATACATGCTAGGGCTGTATCATACAGGACTGGTGTATTGGTATTAGCGGGGGTATTTTTGCGACATGTCGGCGGGTCTTCTGGTAGATCAGTAAATTCTGATTTTTGTGATATTCAAATCCTTAAACTGTTCCCTGTCCCAGCGCGGATTTGAACCTGGGTCCAGTAGGACTACAGGCCACCTCTCTACCGCCTCCCCCATATTAGTAGCATAGGAGACTTACGACTTAGTGTTTGTGCTCTGTTTAGCGTTTTTTGGCCCTTCAGAAGTAAGTCTGCGATTTTTTAGAATGTCACACGTATTGCTTTTCCATAGGCTTTCCATCGGTAACTGTAGGTCCTCAGCGGCTTTAGCACTTTTCGGGATAACCCAGTTTTGGTGCTCAATTTGGTGATTTTTGCTATTGCTCAGGAATATTGACTGATTTTGAGAAACGCCATTCAAGTAACACGTGATACTTTTGCATAGGTTTTCCAACGATGTGCATAGTTCTGCTGTAACAAAATCCCCCACCTCACCAAAAAAAAATTTTTCCTTTTTGTCTCTTTTTTTTTTTTTCTTCTTCTTCTTCCTGCAATGTAGTGGTGAATTTCGAGAAACGTCACTTATGTAATACCTCCTGTATTTTCACGAGCTTTCCAACGTTGTATATAGATCCTCAGTAGCTTGTGATAATTTTCGAAACGAAAACGATATTAGTGATGTGCTCTACCACATTACAAATCGGACATTGATCTCGCTCACTCGCTCGAATATATATTCCAGCACGGCTTAATTTGTACCATTTTAATTAGTACAAAATCGTCGCACATAATCAGTACAAAGTCGTCGTACCTACTCAGAATGTGTAATACAATCCATCATCATCAATCATCCAGTCATCCAGTCATCCAGTCCTCCTTTCGCACTCCAAGGTGTGCTGGGACAGGGTACAGAGATCCGGGAGAAAAAATGATAGAATTAGATACTTTAACCAAAATACTCGGTCTCTGTACACTCGCTTACTGTCGTTGTTTTGCCGAAGTGCTTACTGACTTCATCGGCGGTACTCTGTTCTGTCGTCTGCTCAGTCATGTGTTTAAATTATTTAAGAATGATAATAAAAACAGTCATGATGGGAATCCATCAACCGGATCACCGAATATTATTCAGAATATAAAAAAAATAAAAAAATAAACGAATTCTGGGACGCTGTCTCAAAAACCTCATAAGCTGAAGCTTTACTGCAACATAGCCTTAGGGCGGCAGCATTGCGGAAAGGAGTATGGTTTCAATCGGTGGATTATTTTCTGAGATTGCCTGGGGTAATTCGGATTCTTCCGGATATTCCGGATGTCACCTAATTTTCCATGAGAGATTAAAGTTACAGCCACTAATCTTGGTGGAGTTGTAGATGACTTTACAGTAGGTGACATGCGTAAGATAAGTGACCTTGACATCAAGGTCGCTTTATACTGTAGCTCTGCGTCTAGTAGGCAATGGGTGTGGGAAGTTTTTCTTTATCAAAATTGTCCTATTACAATTTTTACGATGTTCTAATAATAATAATAATAATAATAATAATTATTATTATTATTATTATTATTATTATTATTATTAATATATTAGGCCTTTCATTATTAATATTATATTATCATTATTATTGTTTTATTATTATTATTATTATTATTATTATTATTACTATTATATTAGGCCTATCATTATTAATATTATCATTATTATTGTTTTATTATTAATATTATCATTATAATTATTATTATTATTATTATTATTATTATTATTATTATTATTATTATACAACTCTTCCTTCTCTGCTTGTAGATCATCATCATCATCATCATCATCATCATCATCATCATCATCATCACATTAACATTCATCATCCAATCCTACGTTGCCCCATGTGGAGCGAAGGAGCCCGGGGCTAGGCAAGGCAAGTTGGTGCTGACATTTAAGATGAGTGACCAGCCTCTTTCATCCCTGAGTGGCATTACGTGAGCAATAAACCCCAACCACCCCTTGGATATAAACCTTCACCTGCTCAGTCCTACTGAAATGCCGTAATAACCCACTAAGCCACCAGGCGCCAAAATTGGTTGTATGGTCACCACCCAGCGTAGTAAATGGTTTTCTGGTGTACAGGAAACCATTTGGCTCGTCACTCAGTGTAGAGTCACCCACAGGCAGAAGGAAGAGGAAAGAATGAAGGAAAGAAAGACAGAAGAGAGACTGTAAAGTCACACGTAGGCAGAAGGACGAGGAAAGAATGAAGGAAAGAAAGAAGAGGATGCATCATCATCATCACATTAACATTAAACAATTTTCTGTGTCTATTTGTAGTGGAGAAATCAACAGCGGGACTGAAATAACAGTGCCTCAGATAAAGAACACTGTCAGATAGACTCTTTCCCTTTAAGTGTAGTAGGAAGTGTGAGGCTCCATGCAAATCCCTGTGC
Source organism: Coenobita brevimanus (assembly GCF_032717465.1). Taxonomy (NCBI): domain Eukaryota; kingdom Metazoa; phylum Arthropoda; class Malacostraca; order Decapoda; family Coenobitidae; genus Coenobita; species Coenobita brevimanus. Next base: position 3,500,635 of record NC_136974.1, on the reverse strand, counting down.
CAACTGTACACCGAGAAAAGATTTTCACCGCCCCTCCTTCCGCTCCTTTCAATCCCCGCCCACCATCCACTCACTCATGTACAGTAGTTCTGACTTTCCTGTAACACAGAGATCATTTACTACGTTGAGTGTTAACCATATAACCAAGTCACGCCTGGTAATCTAGTGGGCTAAAGTGCTTCGACCTGGTAGGGCCAGGAAAGGTTTACAGTCGAAGATTGGTTGGGAACTTACTGCTCACATTCCGCCACTCAGCGAAAAGTAAGGTTAGTCGCGGCCTCTGATGAGACAGAGAAGGACTGGATGATGATGATGATGATGATGATGATAGCAGCAGCAGTAATGGTAAAGGTATTGTAGTATTAGTAGTAAAAGCTCATCATCATCATCATCATACTACCTCAACTCCTGCTCCTTTCAATCCCATTTTTCTACGTGTATTTCTATTAGGCTGGTCGCCCACCGTCCACTCACTCGATATAATATTACCTTCAGTAGTCTGCACTGAGTGACAAGCCAGATAGTTTTCTCTACTGTAGAAAATAATGTACTACTTCAGGTGGTTAAAACAGAATCAATGCATGGTTGGCTGGTGGTCCAGTGGATTAAGTCGCTCCAACCGGATGTAGCCCAAAAGGGTCAGAGTTCAAGGGAAGCTGGGTACATCTGCTTTCATAATGCCACTCGGGTCATGTGACTGGTTACCCTTGTCTTCAGTGTCTGGATTACATAGCCTAGCCCGACCTGGTTTCAGGGGCAATGCAAGATTGAATGATGGATGCTGGTATCATCACTATCAATATTATTTATTTATTTATTTATTATTATTATTATTATTATTATTATTATTATTATTATTATTATTATTATTATTACTACTACTACTACTACTACTACTACTACTACTATATTTGTAGTATCATTATTATTGCTATGCCGTAATGCCGTGTGTGGTGTGGTGTGATTAGCGGAATGCGGAATATTTGCAGGGCATGGTGATAAAATAGTCACTGGCTCTCGTAACACTTACAGTATATGTCAGAAATCCAACTATTTAATCGTTAATGGTGACAGTAGTGATACGCATGCTTGCACGATTCAGTCAATTAAATACAATCACTTGGCTTTAGCTGGAGTATTAGTAGTAGTTGTTGTAGAAAGCTAGAGCTAATCCGAACATGCAAGGGTTAATAGTGACAGTATTGACACTCAGGCATCTTATATTCAGTCCTCTTGTTTCAGACGGAATATAACGCGTGAGAAGACGCAACCAAGAGACGTGTTAACAGGAAAACGTTGACGATTTCTTTAAGAGGCTGGATATAGCTCGGGACATGGCGCACCACTACTCGGTTATGCCTCCTTCTCTCAGCTCCCGCGCTATTCCCGAAAAGGAGGATGGTGAACTGCAGGAGATTAGCAGCTTAAGCCTTGAGCCTACTGAGTTCACGATTCAGATGAGCTTGGGGCAACAACAATAACAGTAACATAGTGCGATTAGTGCCAGACTCAGAGGTCTCAGAACTGACAGAGTATCAGTAAAGACTTTGGCGTAAGGTTTTTCAGTCGAATGAGCCAGTGAAAGTACTGTACGGTATAAAACATGTGCTTCTTATATTCTTATTTTCCCTTCTTACACCAATTATTATTATTATTATTATTATTATTATTATTATTATTATTATTGTTGTTGTTGTTGTTGTTGTTGTTCTTGATATTGTTGCTGTTGTTACTATTATTGTTCATAATAAGAACAATGGTTAACAACAAAGCAAGAAAAAATTATGAAGTTTTGCCTGATATACACTGATATAGAAAACTAGGTTGATAGAGAGTGTCCGTTTGTTTGTTTTTATGTACTTGGCTATAGACCACTGACACACAAGCCAGAGTCATTAAGCCAATGTTTTCATTCATCAATAAGCATTTGCGAAAAAAAAAAAAAAACAATAACGACGATGATAATAAAAAAAAAGAAAGTATGATCTTCGTTTATGCTAGGTATCTTTAGCCTTTTTTTACTGAACATATTCAAACAACCTAATCTAAGTATCCTGGCGAACACAAACATGGCTAACAAAATCGCTCTTCTGTCCTCTGTCCTAAATAACAACAGATAAACTTAGCATTCCGAGTGGTAGGAGCAGAGGACCTAAGGCTTACAAAGAAGGAAGGAAGTATATCGGCCAACAGAACACATTATTTTTTTTTTTTTGTCACACCGAGTGCAAATGTCTAACACTTTACCACATTACATAAAAAAGACTGAATCTTTTTACATACCTGCTGCACGAGCATATACTAAAGCAGACAATCAATCCTTCCTTCTGGTTCATGCAACTGAAAGGTAGGTAAGAGGGTTGAGATAAGTATACCCGCTTCACCTTAACCTGTCCTGGATTTTCGTCCTTTTGCAGCTTGTTTCATGTAGCTGAGAGGCAGAAAAAGATAATTCTAAGTATGAACATCCTTTGCATAGCACTTCTGTGTGGCTAGCATCATATTTTACGAGTTAATCTATTGTAACAACTCAGCTTTCAAGATGGAGAGATAGTAATTTTTGGCCAACTTAGAGTAAAAAGAGTATAGGAATTGTGTGGTTGATACAGAAAGCACTGACACATTCCCCCAAGCTACTGTACAGACAACCGTCGATATGGGGGAGGCGATGGCTCAATCGGTAGAGAGGTGGGCTACAGTCCCAAGGGACCCAGGTTCAAATCCCCGCTGGGGCAGGGAACAGTTTAAGGATTTGAATTACATTAAATCAGGCTTTACTGATCTACCAGAAGCCCCGCCGACATGTCCTAAAAATACCCCCGCTAATACCAATACACCAGTCCTGTATGAGACAGCCCTAGCATGTATTCAATATGGACGGTGGGTGTTAGCGCCGAAGTGGTGACATGTAGAGGTGCATGGTATGTAGGAGGACTGCTGGGCCTTGATAGCAGGCTGTGAAGCCTATGCCCAGAGTCGGACACATAAAAAAAAAAAAAAAAAATCTAGGTTTCCATTCGATATACAGTACATCCAGGTCCTCATTTGATACACATTCAGGTCTCCATTAATATACATTCAGGTCCCCATTCAGTATACATCCAGGTCCCCATTCACTATACATCCAGATCCCCATTTCAGGTCTGGGTTCAAACAGTCTGGGGCAGAGGAAACCCTACCCAAAGGTCCCATGATTCGAACAGACAGAACCATAACTAAAACACGACTGCTCAAGACAAATGATCCCCGAGCATGGGTCCTCGCGTACAGGTGTTCTCACGTCACGACACCCATCTCCAGCGTCACATTCGCCATAAATTTCCAACGATGGCTTCATGCAATGGGTCATGCATTATATTAACCCGGCCTCAAAGTGGGTTAAGTCTCTCGTGGGACGGCCGGGTCGCAATGCTTCGCTGGCTCGAGTCTTTAACCTCTTTTCTACGAGGCCTTGTTTTTCCTTATTCTTTTCTGCGATCATCAGACGATTTTATTCTACCATGGAGAAACTTTTAGTAGTAGTAGTAGTAGTAGCAGCAGTGTTATTATTATTGTTATTATTATTATTATTATTATTATTATTATTATTTTATTATTATTATTACTATTATTATAATTATTATTATTATTATTATTATTATTATTATTATTATTATTATAATCATTATTTACTTTCTTCTCCTTCTCCTTCTTCTTCTTCTTCTTCTTCTTCTTCGTCTCCTCCTCCTCCTCCTCCTCCTCCTTCTCTGTAGGACTTTATTCAGCTTTTGAGAGACTTTTGGAACTAGGTTATATATCGTTTGCTAATTCTTCAGTACAGGTAGTCTCTCCTAAGCTGAACTAAACGCCTGGGGATACAAGCTGTTAACCGAATAGTGCGGTGACGTCTTTGTGGTCTGTTTTCAAGTTGCATAAGTGACATTAGAGCACCTCTTTTCTGTCAGTTCATTCTGCACGTTACACCTCTGTATCCTTTTGTACGGTACAGATGCAAACTACGTCGATAATAAAACTATATAAACAACCTACGAATATGAGGGGATGTTAAGCTGTAATGTGCAAAATAAATCGCTAAGGCTTTATATCTCATTACTGCCACCACCAGACAATTATACTCATGTGAGGAGAGAGGTCAGGCACTGTACGAGTATAGATATCAGAAACAAAGCCCATTAACCTTTTACTCCGAGAAGTCTTCCATGAGCTGAATTAAACGGCCTGGTAATAGTAGCAGTGCTGGCGTCACATGCCTCTACACTGAGTGACAGTAGAAGTGGTTCAGACCCACGAAATCATTTACTGCTCTAGGTAGCAACCATAAAACCAAATGACACGTGGTGGTCTAGTGGGTTAAGGTGCTCCAACCAACTGAGGCCCTCAAAGGTTTACGTCCAAGGAGTGATTTAGGGTTTATTGCTCATAGAATGCCCCTCTGAGGTTACTGAAGCTGGTCACCCTCAGTTTAAATGTCGCGAGTGAGCAGTTTAGCCCCGGGCGCCTACGTTCCTGATTCTGCAGATTAGGACTGGATGATGGATGACTAGATGGATAGATACGTCCTTTGACCTTTTCCTTAATCATCACGTTATCACAAGACGATTTTATTCATCTTCCGAATGACCTCACGTACCGAAGGAAGGAATGGGAACAATGTCTAGTCTACAGTAATTTCATCATCATTAAGATTTCAAAGCTGGAGTGTGGTGATCGAACATGTTAACGATCACTCCACACTCGTAGCTGTGATTTATTATTATTATTATTATTATTATTATTATTATTATTATTATTATTATTAGTGGTAGTAGTAGTAGTATCAGAGGTAGTAGTAGTAGTAGAAACGGTAGTAGTACTAGTAGTAGTAAAGGTAGTAGTACTAGTAGTAGTAAAGGTAGTAGTAACAGTAGTAGTAGAGGTAGTAGTAGTACTAGTAATAGTAGTAGTAGAGGTATTAGTAGTAGTAATGGTAATAGTAAAGGTGGTAGTAGTAGTAATAACAGTAGAAGTAGTAGTAATAGTAGAGTTAGTAGAAGAGGTGGTAGTAATAGAAGCAGTAGTAGTAGTAGTAATAGTAGGAGTAGTAGTAGTTGTTGTTGTTGCTGTTGTTGTTGTTGTATACTGTTATTACTATTAGAAAGTAAGACAAGGAAATGAGAGTGCAGAGTTTCCTTGTCTTGTTGAACTCCTCCTCCTTAGAAAAGAAATACAATAGTTACGAGATCAATACTATCCAATTTTATATATATATATTTACTACAACAAGAACAAGGAAAGGAATACAAAGGAGTACAAAGGAGAGCAAACACCAACAGACCTGTCCTTTCGGGGATCTTTGTTACAGAGAAGACTGTGACTATGTCTAATTCTGTGAGCTGAAGATAAGAAGACCAAAGCAAGAAGGCTCCCCACCCAGCGAGACCGAAGCCTGTAGGAGGACCACCAAGCGCTAGATATCTTCCCTGGTCTCTAGGTTCTGCAAAACCAAATCCCTAAGCAACGGCAGGGAATCGGTGGCAAATTTGTCCGGGAACCCCACCTCTGAACCGAACAGTCTAGGAAGTGCCAGCATAAGGCCGCGTCCACACGTGTGATCAAACATGTGTTGGCAACACAGCTGGCAACATGTTCGGGAACATGTTTGCAGCAGTGTTTGGACAGATGTATGCAAACATGTTTCGGCGCAGCTTCGAACACTGGCAGCAGAGGTGATGGGATAAGCGTGTCCATACCAGGCAGCTGAGACTTCATCATGATGTTGCCGACATGATCTGGACGCTGCTGTTCCCAACATGTTTGCAGCTTGTTCTTTACTGTGTTGCATACATGTTGCCAGCACTTCTTCGAGCACACGTGTGGACGCGGCTTAACAAGCAAATTATAATCTGGGTTGAATTTTTTTGAGGGAGGAGTGTGGAGTTTGTGTTTTAATCCGGCCACCGTCAGGCAGTCTTAGTTAGTTATGAGAAACGCGTCGTGTGGAGAGAGAGAGAGAGAGAGAGAGAGAGAGAGAGAGAGAGAGAGAGAGAGAGAGAGAGAGAGCGATTAATAGTGAGTGACTAATTGATATTAATTGATTGATTGACTGACTGACTGAAATAAACTGATAGAAATAGATACAGCTAAAGATAGACACAGAAAGATGGACAGACAGATAGAGGCGGGCAAACAGATAGACAGGAGACAGACAGAACACATTTTACTTTTATTTATACGCTACTTGGGTTACTGGCTTCATCAAGGGTCACATCTATATCTAATACTAATAACGCCAGATTAATCTATTTTGCTCTGAGAAACCCACCGCACGCAGGATGACCCTATCTATCCATTTATCTATCAGTCTGTCCATCTATCTACCTATCTATCTGGCAGCCGAAGTGATTATATGTCTTGAGGCGTAGTTACGGGGTTAAGAATTTTCTCCATTGACCTTTCAGTTGTTTGAGGTCACTATTTTTTCCTTTTTTCCTGCTAGTGAACAGACCACTAAGATTGGATTTGGGAAGATTTTTTGGAGTGAAGTGGTTAAAAGGTGGATAAAGAAGAGAGAGAGAGAGAGAGAGAGAGAGAGAGAGAGAAAGAGAGAGAGAGAAAGGAGGAATGGCAGCGACCTTAAACTCCTTAGAGATAATGAAACTGTGCCACTCACCACCACCCCAACCCCCTCCACTCCCCTTATACACCCCTCCCCACCCCACCAACACTCACTCCTTCCCTATGCACCGTTCAGCCCTCCCAAACCCATCTCTCAGCCCAACCCCACGCTTCCTCCTTCACACAACCCCACTCTCACAACCTCTATACCTCCCTACCCTCCCCACCTTACCAATCCAACACACCAACCCAAACACCCCACTCCTCCTCCTTTATTCGCCCCCATCCTTCTCACCCCAACACCCCAACCTCCACTCCTCTTCCCTTATACACCACCCCTTCCTCATACCACAACCCCATCCTTTCCCCATCTCACTACGACAACCCCTCCCTCACACCTCCTCCCCTGCACACCGCTCCCTCCGCATCCCGCCACCACCAACCCCACCGCCTCACCTTTCTCTCCTCCCCACCGCCACTCCAACCCCCACCCTTCTTCCCCCATACAACATCCCCATTCCATCTCCATTCTCACCCTACCTACCCCACCCCCTTACGCTACTCACCCCCACCCTTATATAGACGTCGCGTGTTGGTGCTCTCCTCCTCATTACCTATTCCACCATATACACTCCTGAATAATGTGCTGTATGGCGAAATGCTCTAGTCTTCGCCTTAGAGTGTGCAGTAGATAAAATGGCTGCCTTCCTAATTTTGTTGTGAAGAAGATAACTATGTTCTATTTCTTAAGCCGGTCGGGTTGTTGGGTTCAGTTTGTTTCCTTGTGTTTGTGTTCGTGCAGCAGTGCATTCGGAAGCCTAGCGTGGGATTCTCAAGCATATTTACAATCGATTCCCTCTCGAACCTATATTTCTTGTTTCAGTACTAGAAACATGGTGAGGCTCTGCACTCGCCATTTCGTGTTGTGCCTGCAGAAAACATAAATTACGATCACTCTCTCACGTAACTAAGATTTGTATTTTTTTTTTTTTCCTAGGAGGAAGACTCGGCCCTCTCCTTTCATTGTCCTTCCTCCAAAAGCAAATCATCGACCGTAAATAACTTGGCGAATCACCTCCAGGAAGTAACTGGAGGTCGTGTTCTAGAAGACTGGAAATTACCAGGAATTGACTATCTCACCCTCGTGCGGTTGATAGGCATAAATGTGGCGGTGGGGCAATCGGAAGCTCACTCGGCCGGCAACCGAATGGTCTAGAGTTCGATGCATGAAAGCACTGTCCACTCGGAAAAATTTGTCTTCGGAAAAACGAGAACATCAAAAACGCTCACTGTGATACCATCGATCTCTTGGCTGAAGTTTGTTTTTTCATCACGTATACAAAACTCAACCTGGAAAGAAGACATTAACCGTCTGCTGAATTGTCCCATCTAATTACAGCATCCTGAACACTGAGCAAGGGAAGGCTGATTGCCTCCATGCCCACAGCAAGAAGACCTGGATTGCCAGTGCTGTCAATGACTTCATCATCTCCTGTACCCTCCTCTCATCTCCGGTGTCCAGCAGGTTCTCAGTTCACTCCAAGTGTACCTCCCAGTTCCGTGATATCACTATAGATGATTGGCATGGACGATCTTCGGCCTGGTTCTTCTCTCCTCTGAGTGCCAGTCTGGAAATGGGACCTGACAATCCAGATTTTCACGTCATGGGACCTAGACAGCAGAGGCGATGGTGACGACTCATTAGTCGGGAAGTTTAAGCTGCATATGCTTGAATGAATGCAGGATTAGGTGATTGTGTTTGGGATGACATATTTGAGGGAGGGGCGGTTTTGTGTTGGTAGGATTAGGGTAGTGTTATAATCTGCAACTGTGAGGAACATTCTAGAAATTGTTCAAACCGTCAAGATCTTCCTCAGGAGTATCTTCTAATTTTTAACAATATCCAACTCAAGCCTGCATAATCTTTAAATATACTTGGAGTTTCATTCTCTCGGGAATTATCCCGGAAAGCTCATATTACCTCTCTTGTAAAATCTGCTTCCGAGAGATTCAGTGTGTAAACCGACTCCGTACCTTCTTTACCCCCGCACAGCTGTTGACTTTATACACGGGTTTTATTCGCCCCTGTGTAGAGTACTACTCTCATAATATGTGGGGAGGCTCCCCACATACAGTACAGCTCTTCTCAACAAGGTGGAATCAAAGGCTTTCCGTCTCATTAACCCTCCTCCTCTTACTGGCTCCCTTCACCTCTGTCTCTTTGCCGCATTGTTGGATCTTTATCTCTGTTCTATTGCTATTTCAATGGTCACTGCTCCTGTGGACTTCCTGCTTGCATCCCTCCACCACTGCGGCGGGCGTGTAGCACCAGCCTAGCAACAAACTCTCATCCTTTTCCTGTCCAACTCTGTAATGCAAGAGTTAACTGTTACTCCCAGTCCTTCATGTATGCAACATGTCAGCTCTGGAACTGTCTTCGTCTGTCTGTACTTCCTACTGCCTAAGACCTTCAGTCTTTCAAACGCAACGTGTCCAAGTATCTCGAAATGAAAGGATCTTGAATTTTGCTCTGTGTTATCTTCTTTTTGTTTTGTTTTATTCTTGGAGGGAACAATCTTGCTGGCTTCTGGCCTTTGGTTCCTTCTTCCCTGCATTAAAAGAAAAGAACTTGCTTCCAGCCAAGCTAATTACGATGGCCAATTTACGCCCAGTGGAGTCATTTCAACCGCAACACAAATAAACTTACGATCTGTTGTAACTTATGATAAATTCCCCGTCGAAACGTACGATAAATTCCTCCTCCAAACTTATGATAAATTCCCCGCCGTAAATTATGATAAATCCCTCGTAGTAACTTAAGATCAATTCCCTGTCGTAACTTATGATTAATTTTCTGTCGTGATTTATGATAGATTCCCTGCCGTAACTTATGATTACTTCCCTGTCGTAACTTCGATTTTGATTCGCAGGAAGAGTGAGACAAGTATTCCCGTCAAATAGTCTCCTTGGTACCTCTTCCTTAGCGATTTTCGGTGTGCTATTTATTCAGCGCATGGCGATATTAGAATGATTTATAGAGAAGAGGAGAGTTAGGTTTAAAAAGCAAAACAAATTGCTTAGGATGAGGTTTTAGGGAGACTATGAGTTCATGAGACGTGGAGAAGTAGGCCTACCTGCTCTTGCCATTCCTTGCTCTTGCTGAAAAAGGAAAAAACTAAAAAGTCAACGATAATTTTCCTTTAGTAAGAATTTAAGACACGGAAATATTCTCATACTCTTTTTTTCTTTCATGTAAACACAAATTACAGTTCAGTCTAAATATCTATCTATCTATCTGTCTGTCTATCTGTCTTTCAGTCAATCGACCTATCTCTCTGTCTATCAATCTGTCTTTCTATCTGTCTGTCTGTCTATCTGTTTGTCTATCTATCTAATGCCAGGCAACTTAATCTCGTAAAGGGTGGCCACAGATAAATCGCCTCCACGTCGCCCTGTCCTCTTTCATTTGGCTGCCCTCCCTCCAACTCACACACCCCTCTCTCCACTCCATCCCTCCATCTCATCTTGGCTGGGAATTGGCTCAGTCCTCGTTGGTGGATTGGGTAATGGGAAGATGGTGAGCAGATGGTGAGGGAGATGGCACCAGCCTGGCCTGTTTTTGTGAAGAGAGTCGGAAGGAAGGTGGACCTGGGGGCTTCACGAGAGAGAGAGAGAGAGAGAGAGAGAGAGAGAGAGATTAAGCTATTGATGAGAAGGAAGATCATAAGGTAAGAATAGCACTAACAGACAGACAGACAGACAGACAGACAGAGACAGAGACAGAGATAATGACAGAGATTAAAAGGTAGATATATTTATGAAGCGATAGGGTTCCGCTGTGGACTGAAAAAAGCAGTATATGAGAAAAGAATGAATGGGGGAACAAGAGACAAAGAAGCTGAGATGCAAATATGGCAAAGGACATGAAAAGGAGGAGGGGGAGGGTGAAAGTGGGGCTGGAGAGATGAAAAACTGGGGGGGGGGGGATTTAGATAAATATAAAATCAAATTAATTGGTCAAAACAAAGGAAGTGGATAGGAGAGAGAGAGAGAGAGAGAGAGAGAGAATGCGATCATTGGGGCCAAGGAAGGGTTGTTTTTGCCAGTGTAAGCCCAGTACACTTACACTTGCCCCTTCCCAGCACCTCCACCACAACCACCCCCAGCCTCCCCCATGCAGCTGCCTCCCAGTAGCTTCTTAACGAGGCTGTCTGTCTTCCGGTACTAATTTTTTTTTTTTTTTTTTTTTTTTTTTTTTTTTTTTTTTTTTGTGGTAGGTGGGGACGCCCACCATCCACTCATTCGATGTAGCGCTGCTCTCGGATGTCTGCTCTTTCCTCTCCTCCATCCTTCTTTCCTTCCATCCTCTTCTGTCTGTCTTTCATTCATTCTTTCCTCGTTCTTCTGCCTACGGGTGACTTTACACTCCCTCTTCTGACTTTCTTTCCTTCATTCTTCTCTCTTCCTTCTGCCTATGGATGACTTTACACTGCGTGACAAGCCAACTGGTTTCCTATACACCAGGAAACCATTTACTACGCTGGGTGGTAACCATATAACCGAATTTTGGCGCCTGGTGGTGTAGTGGGTAATTAAGGCGCTCCAATCGGATTGAGCCGGTGAAGGTTTATATCCAAGGGGTGGTCGGGATTTATTGTTCACGTAATGCCACTCAGGGATGAGTGAGGCTGGTCACTCTCATCTTAAATGTCAGGATCAACTTGCCTAGCCCCAGGCTCCCACGCTCCTCATGGGGCAACGTAGGATTGGATGATGAATGAATGAAATTTATTGTTGTAAAAGGTATACAATTCACATATGCAACAAAAGAAGGTGGTGGGTCTTGCCACATATCTTCTTCCACCGAGATAGTTGTATACAGTAAGTGGTTATGATATCGTGGCTGTAGCAGCACGCCCTTTAGTAAATATTAGCTATAGTATATGTTATAAAACGTAGAGGAACTTGTACAGTATAATACATACAGGAGTGAGAAGCTTAGCATCAGAGTAGTATAGGACTGTAGTATAACAGCATGAACCTCAGCCTGAGATGATGACATAGCACCGCCTTATCAGTGGGTCGTATGGCGTCGGTGAGTGATGGCCACAACACTATCCAACACCACACCACTCGCTCTCTCCGTTAAATATCTTCACTACTTTTAGTTGTTCATTTATTTTATACATGTCTTTCACTGGTACACACTAGCTTTTTCCTTTACATTGGCTTGAGTAGTACATTTGTTAGCGACTATGGCTAAGTAGTGTAAGGCTTGACGAATGTTGCTGGTCTGTGTAAGGTAGACTGAAGGACCGCAAGTATTAGTATGTGTAAATATACATGTTTGAATGTAGTGCTTTCTAGGACTCTGGTACAAATTCAGGATATTCACGGAAAATAGGAAGTAACAGATTTTCATTGATAAACCATGGGATTTGCTCAGTCAGCGTCAGAAGTTGTGGGTTTCTATACTTAGCAGGTAGCGGACAATCCATCATGTAGTGATGCAGTGTGTGTGCAGCAGGTGACCCACAAACTGTACATGGAACTGGATCTTCTCTGGTGATGTTTACATAAGATTTAGCTTCATTAACCGCCAATACTCCTTTGCCGGGCAGGGGTCGCAGTTGAACAGGTAGAGTATATGACAGATAGAGAAACAGAGATAAATAGACAGATAGATAAACAGATAAATAGATAGACAGATAGATACAGTAGATAAATAGTTGGATACAGATAGATAGATTCAATAGAAAATAATTAGATAGATACACTCAACTATGGTTTAACAAATATTGCGTAGAAAATATAAAAACTTTTCACTTCATCTGATATCACACTGAATATGAATTATGTTTATCGCAGTTACTAATTTATCTCAACAGAAACGTGGTACAGATATATCGAAATAATTATGTTTTTTTTACTTTTAAGTGAAAATTACGATCATGATGTACCCCTACCCCTGACTGAGAGAAAGAACAGGGATAGTCCTTATACAGAGATCCAAATAGATGCTCCCATGGCGCTATCTTTTGTGTCGCGGGGACGGCTCGCGCTGCCTGTGCGGGCGTGGGTGTGGCAGTGGGAGTAGGAAATGAATAAGTGATGCAGGGTAGATTTTGATAACATTGACCAGCAGTCTCTGCAATACAAGAGACATAACCCCGACGGAGTGGAAGAGAGTGTTATTATGGGCCAACCCTCTACTACAGCGTAGACCGGTGCTGGGTACAGTGCTTTCATGTTAACTTGGTCCAGAGTTTCCTCGTTGTGCAGCTTATTTCGCGGACTGGCGGAGAAGAAGGCATTCCTATGGCTCTACATTCTTTCTGTAGCACTTCCTCAGTCCTTCATTTATGCCTCAGGTCAACTCTGGAACTGTCTCCCTCTGTCTGTATTTCCTGCTTCCTGTGATCTCAGTCTTTCAAACGCAGTTTGTCAAGTCATCTCGAAATGAACGGATCATGAATTTGGTCCTTTGTTTTATTGTTTGTGTTTTTTCTTGGAAGGAACAGCGTGCGGGCTGCTGGTCTGTGGTTATTTTTCCTTGAATTAATATATATATATATATATATATATATATATATATATATATATATATATATATATATATATATATATATATATATATATATATATATATACATTCTATCTTGGCCCAGATTTTCATCTTTTTTTACAGTGGTCAGTGGAAGAGAATGAGAATACCACAGTACTACAACCATTCCATAGCACTTTTTCGTAACTAGGATCATACTTTAATGCTGATCTACTGTACAAATCAGTATTCAGAATGGAGTAAACAAATCACCTTTCCTATCATAAACTTACTGATTGCCAACATAGGTTTCGCCATGGCGCTCTACTGGCAATCTTCTCACCTTCCTTTCAGACTCCTGGTCATCTTCCTTTTGGGACTTTGGCGAGAGCTTTGCCATTGCACTTGACATCGCAAAGATTTTCGATCGAGTCTGGCATAAATCTTTAGTGTCCAAACTGCCCTCTTACGGTTTCTATCCTTCTATCTGTGTTTGCTTCCTTTCTGGTCGTTCTAAAGCTGCTATCGTAGACGGCCACTGTTCTTTTCTACAGCTATCAATAGTGGTGTTCCTCAGGGTTCTGTCCTATCACCAACTCTCTCCTTTCTATTCATCAGTGCCCTTCTGAGCTGTACACCCTCCCAAAAGAACATCGACCCCTCGGAGTACGATGACTGTGAAAATGAGCGGGTTCTGCAGACACACAAAAATCTACAAATCTGGTACTTCAAAACGTACCACCACCCAGCACGTGCTTTTTTTTTTTCGATTTCGAGTTTTAATAATTGCAAAAGATAATATTTTCACTTAAAATCACAGGATGCCTCACATATCACAATGCTTCGTCCATGTTTCAGAATGATACGTGCCGCAAGAGGGCCGATACCTTTTTGGAAGGGTGTACATCTAACCTTATCCACTCGTACGCTGATGCCTCCACCCATCATCTTTTAATTCGCTTCGTACAGCGTCCATCTCAGCAGTTATTTCAACAACCAAGGGATGAGGCTATGGTACACCTAATGTCTGACTTGGCTCATATCTCTGATTGGGGTAAAAATAATCTTGTTATTTTTAATGCATCAAAAACTTAGTTCTTACATCTTTCGACCCATCAAAATTTTCCAAAGGAGTACCCTTTACTTTTTAACAATATCCTACTGTATCATCTTTGAACATACTTGGGGTTTCATTCTCTTGGGATTTATCTTGGAAAGATTATATTACCTCTTGTAAAATCTGCTTCCAAGAGATTAGGTGTGATGAGCCGACTCCGTCCCCTGCAAAGTTGTTGATTTTATACAGGAGTTTTATTCGCCCCTGTGTATAGTATAACTCTTATGTGTGGGGAGGCTCCCCACATGCAGCTCTTCTCATCGAGGTACTGTCAAAGGCTTTTCCTCTCAGTAACTTTCCTCTTCTTACAGGCTTCCTGCAACCTGTCTCTATGCCGCACTGTTGCATCTTTATCTCTTTTCTGTCGCTACTTTAATGGTCATTGCTCCCCTGAATTGTCTGCTTACATCCCTCCACCACTACGGCAGGCGCATAGCACCCGTCTGGAAGAAAACTTATCCCTTTTCTGTCCAGCTCTCTAATGCAAGAGTTTACCGTTAATCCCAGTCCTTCATATATGCAACAGGTCGATTATGGAATTGTTTTCCTCTGTCTGTATTTCCTACTACCTATGATCTCCAGTCATTTAAATGTAGTGTGTCCAGGCATCTTGAAATGAACGGATCTTGAATTTGACTTCTTTTTTTCAGAAGGAACGATTTTGCGGGCGTCTGGCTTTTGGTTTCTTTGTCCTTGCTTTAGAAAAAGAAACCGCCTACTCATATCATCAGCTTTGTGAACCAAGCAAGACAGAGGTGAAAGTTGGCAGCTATGAAGAGATGTCCTGAAATAAGAAGCTCATATTTCAGCATTTTGCAACACATTCCATCACTCCCTGGTAATTTTTTTCGTGTTCATTCTTTCAGTGCTTCACACACTTCTGTTCCATCTTCTCTCCTTGTCTCTTGTGTTCTTTCAGCTATTCCCCATTCAATATTTTTAGCACTATTTTCTTTCTCTACAGTTCTGTACACTCAACAACTCATTAAAATGTTCCCTTCGTCTATTCACCTTTATCTTCTCCAATAGCTTTCAGTATTTTCATTTTAACCCTATTGAAATGGACCAGGAACGAGACCATACAGTGCGGCCTCAGGGATAAGGT
The DNA here is from genome assembly GCF_032717465.1 of Coenobita brevimanus. NCBI lineage: Eukaryota > Metazoa > Arthropoda > Malacostraca > Decapoda > Coenobitidae > Coenobita > Coenobita brevimanus. The sequence goes on along the minus strand of NC_136974.1, from coordinate 3,485,275 downwards.
ACTGAACAAGAGAGGCTGCTAGAGATTGAGCAGCGTGGAAATTCGCCATTAGGTGACCAAGGTCGACGCATGCAAGCATTGGACCTTTTATATATGAAGCGAAACGAAACAGTCGAAAAGACTACAATAATATCATAATAACTATATCTGTTTGAGAATGTGAATGAATGATGGAGGCTGCATGTGCTCTCTTCTTGACATTATAAAAATATTTGTGATATTGTTACAATAACTTGTTATAATATGGATACTTGTATGCAGGCTGACGTAGCCTAAAGACAATTGCAAGGAGAATAGAGCTCGGGCGACTTTATATGACTAATGACTAATATGTATTCTGATTTACTGTTACGTCCACACCCCACACTGCCACAGGCTCCAACAGTAGCAGTTCAGTATAGGAAGGACGTTGCCCAGTGAGTTGTTCTTCCTGTGGTCAGCCATCCGGTGTGCAACAAGACCAGCTCAGGCGTTGTAAACAAACACTGGCTTCTCAAGTTCGCTGTCTTTACTTACCAGGCAATTACACTTAATGCTTGCCAACTACACTTCATCGTCTTCACCAGTACCGGAGCTAAACAATCTTCACTAACTGCACTGACACTGAACCAAACTCAGACTGAACTGAAAACTCCTCTAATCCCTTTCCCATCCTTATATAAGCTTCCTATACACTAGAATGATCTACTACAAATAGCCCCAGCCAAGTCTACAGTGACCCTTCTCACAAACTGGACAGCAGAACACAGTCACATTCCACACCTCACCATAAACAACACTCCCCTACCACACACACACACACACACACAAAATCCTTGGTGTAACATACAATACACCAATGTCATTTTAAACAACACATCACAAACATTAAAAATAAAATAACACCAAGACTTAATGCTTTGAGGTCACTTGCCCATACAACATTCGGACACAACAAAGAAACCACCACCACAGTATACAAACAATACATACGTTCAGTGATGAATTATGCAAGCCCTGCTTGGGCTTCTAACCTCACCAAAACACACTACAACACTCTACAGACCATACAGAACAAGGCCCTAAAAATAATCACAGGCTGCACAGCTACTACACCCACAGACCACCTACATCAAGAAACCAAAGTCCTCAAAGTCAAGGAACACCTTGACATGAGAGGCACCCAGTTTCTTGCTGCGGCCTCCACAAACCCACAACATCCACTACAGTATATGGCAGCACATCCACCCACACCAAGGAACATGAAAACAACACCCAGCACACGATACCATACACAAATACTGTCATCTCTCCCCCCTCGCCCACCTCAGACCAGCTTCCAGAAGCATATCCACACTCAGATCACTCGCCGCTCCATTCAGTCACTTAAAGACAACACACAGCTGCATGCACGGATCCTGACATCCACCCTTCTGAATCCTATCTTCCTCGTGAGGACAGGGTCCACCTGGCCAGGCTGAGATGTGGGCACCATTCAGCCCTCTTAAGCTACCAGAAGAGGCTGGATGACTCCGTCGCTGATGCCTGTCCAGGATGCAACACAGCACCCCATACTATTAAGCACATTATGGAAGACTGCATTGAACACAATCACCTACCCCAACAACACAACATACACTCTTTGAGAGCTCTGTGGGAATGCCCGGTCTCGGCCATGGCCTTCCTAAGGGACTCGGGGCTGTTCGGCCAGACTGCCTACGGAACAACTACTACTACTACTACTACATTCTTAGAGAAGGAACAGTTACCAACTCATATCTCGCAGCTGTAGCCGAGGCGTTTCCAAAAATGTTAGATTATAGAGTTGTAAGAGGAGAGAATTTTCAAGTTGGTCTTGTCGTGGATGGCAGGAGAAAGATAAAGATGAATCTGAGGTTTCATTAAGGGTTTATTCTCAAGAGGAGTTATCTTGACAAGAGCAGTACTACATTAAGGTGAGGGAGGTTTATGCTAGCTAACGCCGTGCCCTCTACTCCAGCCTTTTCCACCGTGCCTCTTCTCTCTCCTATCGCGTCCCAACCCCTTCTGACCAGTCTCTCCAATTTCCCTCACATATGACTGGTTGGGTCACGTGTGTGGGCACGTATATGAGTCGGTGGTGATTTCCATCTGGTGTGTTGTGTGACTTTTCCATGACGTCATGATGCACTGTGTGGGCCTTGATACGGAACAGAGGCCTGTGTATACAGAGGCTGCAGGAGACCTGCATGACGGGGTGTTTGTGCTCGCATGAACTTATGACTGTGATTGGAGTATCATGGACATAAATACGTCAAGATTGAGAGCAGAAGAGATGGACAGTTACTGAATGTATGAGCTGCGTAGGTTGGATAAGAGATTGAAAGATTCTTGAGAGATATGGATGGAGTAAGGATGTATGTTTACGCAAGGGTAGAGAGAAATTTGCCGAGATGGTATGATCACATAAAATGGATATGAACAGGGTGATGAAAAAGGTAAAAATGAGGTGGTCGGGATACGAATAAGGTGTGAATAAGGTGACGAAAAATGTGTACATAAGTGAGAACGAGGATACAAATAGGAGTAGAAGCCAATAGGGTGAAATGCATTTGACAAGTGAATGTGTTTATAGTCAAGGTATGGAGGGTGAGGAAGCATATATCGGCGAGAGATAAATACGTATGGCTGAAGTCAAAGTATGTATAATATAGAGATGTATTTGACAAGGGTCTTCATTCTTCTTTTATAACCTGACATTACGAGGCATTGTTGTGTGGATCATCTGTGCTGTCATGTGGAGCCGAGAATACGGAATGCTTGAAGAAAAGCGAGTGGATGAATGAACCATGTTATCGGGAATTATGTTAATAGTCTCTCTCTCTCTCTCTCTCTCTCTCTCTCTCTCTCTCTCTCTCTCTCTCTCTCTCTCTCTCTCTCTCTCTCTTCTATTTCTGGATCCCTTGTACCCCTGTTTGGATAATGATGATGATTATATAAAGCTAAAATTGAATTATCGAAAAAGCCCATCATGAGAAACTGTCTGTCCTGACATACCCTATCGAGTGCAAGCTTCTGTGATCAAAGAATTGCTTGGAGTAAATGATGTGATCGGGAACTGAAAGAAAAAAAAAATACATGTAATACTGATCTTTCTTCATTAAATAAAGACTCCGTGAGATAATGTACTGTGCATCCAAAATTTTCAACAAAGTGAGTGAAGTGTGATAAATGGTGTTTTGTTGAGAAGCTGGCTTTGCTAGTTAGGTAGTACTGGAAGGTTCTCAGGAATTCTCGCAGTTCGGTTACGAGTCTGAGTTACCAGTTAGCCTGCTATCTGTAAGCAGAGGCATTGTGTAAGTTGTACATTAATTTTGGTGCTCTTTTTTCTCTATAATGTTTCATTTATATCATTGTTTCTTAATTATGTAATTTTGTCTCAGTTTGTATGCTAAATAATTTAGAGTGTTATGCAGTGTTTGAGAACTGGATATTTTGGATGTCTCTGTGTAGAGGCGGTAAAATATCATAACATACTACATAACAGTCAGAGACATTAATATGTTGGTAATATGTTATATAGAGGTTTGAGGAAAATCGTGCCTAAATTCGGGAGAGCTGGAGAAAACAGCAGTGGAAATTCTAGCTAGGGAATGTCGCAAGACAGACAGATTCACAAGCAAACCGAGCCAATTATTACCTTAGCGTACAATACTGGGGCACTGCGTGAGAACCAAAACTACCTAGTTTCACAGTAAGACTGAACAATGTATATTTTCAGGCTCTGCAAAATGTAGAGAATATCAGCAGACTTGCACCACATTATGGAGCTGCTGTACAGTACAGTGGTAGTTTTATTACCATATACAAAATGCAGCAAGAAAAGCAAAGTGGCTGACATAATCATCTGTTCTTGTTTATTACAAGTTAATGAACAGGGGGTAAGTATAAGACTGTGAGGCACTACAGTTTGCCTTCAATAAAGCTGATTATGTGGGTAGTCAGCTCTGGTCCCTTGTCCTCCTGTAGGAAGTGTCCGGCACCGACCACAGTCTTGGTTGTGGCATATGGGAGGAGACGGCAGAAGCTTCGGTCCTGGCCTCTAGTGATGGGGTCCCGGTCAGAGAACATCACCAGAGCTGGACCTTTCCATTTGGCCTCCAAAAAGTCACGTGTAGCCTTCATATCAACAGCAACTGGAGTGTGAGAAGTCAGGGGCACCAGTAAAGGCCACATTGCTCCGCCACTCTTGTATGTTTTCGAAGGAAAGGGAGCAGCATACGCCTTCAGGACGTCATTACTTGCGTTCTTAAGTGCAAATTTAAAGATGTAATAGATGGGCATCATGGTCCCACAAAGGCTGGCAAAGTTACGCCACAGAAGAAAAGGAATGATTCTTGCAAAATTTCTGAGGGAGACATCATTTCCACAGGGCAGGCCAGTGTTCATTATGACGAGGCGCGAGAAGACCTTTGGCATGTCTTTAACAACAGAGAGTCCTGTGAGCCCACCCCAGTCCTGACAGACCAACGTGACGTTGGTGATGCCCAGGTGGTCCAGCAGCAGCCGTAGTGTCATGGTGTGTAACTCGTGGCTGTACATCTCCATGTCTGTATACTTATCAGATTTTCCAAATCCAATAAAATCTGGGACCACAACCCGGTATCCAGCCTTGACCAGCCCCGGTACCATTGACCGGTACAGAAATGACCAGCTTGGCTCACCGTGCAGGCACAGGATGGTCTCTGCTGCATCACGCGGCCCTGGCAAGGAAAGAAAGATTACAATGATACACAACTTTGTTGTGATACCATTCATGCAAAATCCCGAAAGAGACTCGTGTTACTGTCAGTGGAAATACTGTGTTCTACATCAGCTTGTGCTGTACAGTGATGCGTTGTACACAGGAGTCTCCTTTCATTATTGCGTTAGTACCACATATCACTCAATATACTAAACAGGTTTATGTACAAATTAAACGAGTCATCCCCCCAGCAATATTCACCCATTGTACTACTCACCTTCATCCACATAGTGCACTCGTGGCAAAGTTTTCTCCCCACCTATCTTCAAATCCACGTAGTTTGGCTTGAAAGTGTAACCAAGCTTCTCCAGTCCCTTGAATCGCTCTTCTGGAGTCCTGACCACTAGAGGTTTCTTTCTGCGTATTAGAAGGGAAGACAGAGGACCAAGGAGGCCTTTGAAAGAGATAAGGAGCTGCAGGACCGAGACGATGAGTGGAAGGAGCACCCACCACAGCAGGAACAGACCCGCCCACTTCGCGTACTTCTTCATATTTGCCATCGTCGACAGCTGCAAAGGAAATGCGTATTACAGTATTTATAATGTATAGCAGATGCGTATTTAACCCTCTGACTGCTATAAGATTTCCCTCGACCAAACCAAACTGTCTGTTGTTGCCTTAAAATAATATAATTCCTGGATGTACTGCACCAGCAGCAGATTTTTGCTGAAGATAATTTTCTGAGCCTTTAACTGTCAGGAAGTCTCTGATTCGTACAAGCTCGTTTGATGTTAGCTTGAACATACAATACTACTGAAATGCAGCAAGAGCGACAAAGGGTTTAAGGAGAGCCACGAAAATGAACCGCTACCCTCCCAAAATATCTGGGAAATGTCCATTCAGCAGTAAATCCATAAGTTTTCGTACATATCCTCCTCAACAGAAGAATGCACATAAACTACACTGTTAGCCCTAGCTGCTATCACAAGTATCACTCGAGAATTGATAAGAAAATATAGATGACACAATGGGCGAAAAATACAGTGGGTTAATTTAGTGTTGGGTCCTACCTACTTCTCGACACAAAGCACTGATGATCGAACTGTATAGATAACTGCTGGACAATAGTTCCTCTTCATATCTGATTCCTGGATACGGCACTGGTTTGAATGAAAAACTGGAGTGAGCTTCTCTGGTGTTCCGTACCCGACCCCCTGACCACCCTCATGCTCTCCTCCTATCATAGTCGCGCACATCTGTTCCACTGCTCTTTAGCGTCCGAACCGTTGAATGCAGGGTTGATTGCAGTCTCCACGCCTGCTGCTGACCACCATGACCCGTGCTGACTTAAGTATCGGAGAGAAGAGGGGTCATGATGTGGTTCAACCACAAAGCTGGATACTGTTTCAAAATCAAAGACGACAAGGAACATTATGTTTTTATCTGCAGTTTTGTCGTACCCATCACAGAGCCGAATCTTGCAAAGAAAAGGAGATCTCCTGGTAATGGGGAAAAGTCATTCAGTCTAACGAGGTGTTCTTCATACTAAGACTCGAGGCCATCAACATGACAAGATTATACGGCAGAGCAGTGCAGAGGCCCTCATACGCCCTAGCTCGGCGCCTGAGACAGACACGCCCCAAAGAAGAACATCAAGAACACCACCTTGCAAGACAGAAGGACAAATAAACGATTATCGCTTTGTGCGGTCAGATCGCATGGTTCTTATTCGGGGATAGCAAAACAACCGTGGCCACCAAGCTGTCAGAAATCTTTAGACTAATGACATCCTGCCCATCACAATACCAAAGACTTTACTTAGCCAAGAAAGCAAACGAACGAAAAGGAGGAGGAGAAGTCTAAGAAGAAGAGGGAGACGGTCAAGAAAGACACGAACACCCATAATAAGTCCAGGACACACAAAGATGGGCTGCAGCTCCCAAGACCACATAATCGCTTGAACTGCGGACTTCTGACCACCTTGAAGACACCTGCAGCTACCTAAAAGACCTCCACGAATCCTTTGGCGACCAGCATCACGTATTAAACTCCTTTCATCACCAAAGCACTACTGGTCACTGGTCGTGCAGATTCTAGCTTCGGCACCAAGGATGCAGAAGAAGCAGCCGGATTATGAGTAACCACCAAGACTTAGAGCAGGAAAATATGCTAGCCCACGAACCTCCAGAAATCAGCCATCACGATCTACAGCAATATGACGCAGTAAGGAGCGACGAAGGAAACAGGAAGACCAAAATATATATATATATATATATATATATATATATATATATATATATATATATATATATATATATATATATATGAATATCCAACAGCAACAGGGATCACCCCCAACCTCTACATCTTCAGCTATTTCCTCTTTCGGCATTTTGAAACTCTTCAAGTTACTTATCCCTTTTATCATTCCACTCTGCTGTCAAAGCTCAAACCTGCTTGAGTTTTACTTCGTACCTGGCATTAATGGTAACTGGAAAATAGTAGTTCAACACAAACAGTCATGACTATGAAAAGATTTTATTTATTTCTTCATCTCCAGTCATCTTAGGCCAAACAGCCTTTTAATACGGCACCATATATTGTGAGAAACAGAAGTTGCTGAGCCATTATACCTTTGCCTTTATATTACTTATGAAAAATTGAGATACTCAAAGAAAATGTAAAATCCGTGAAACATAATTACTTAGTTCGGACTTTAGAGCTTGCAATGGTTAAAGTTTATCAAAACTTAGTCGTTGTTCATCAGTCTTTCAGTTCGAGGGAGTTTTTCGTTTTATTCAGGCTAACGTCAGACCATTTATGCGGCTTAGGAGTGACCCTCTTAACATCCAGGTGTCAAAAAGGCCACGCCACTGGAGAATATGGCCAGAAGGGACACACCACCCAGGTTACCACCACCAAGATTGCAGCCTGGCTTAGGGCAAGTAACTGAGTCCAAGATGCTCAATGAAATACCCACCCGGGGAAGTGACCCCGGAGAGGACGTGACACCCACCCCACGAGGAGGCCACGGGGAGGCGCATCAGGGCCCCAAGCCACACCGGCCCAGGTCTCCTGTTACCATATGCCCTACTTCCACCCAGCCAGACCAGTGGGAAGTGCATCGCCCAGGTGCATTACCCTCCGACCAGAACAGCACTCACCAGACTCGGGGTGGGACTTGTTCTCATACAGTCCCACGTAGGCCCTTAGCGGTAGAGTCCACCGGACCTGCCACTAGTAGAGGAGGAACGACCACCAGTCTTCCCAGTCCTACATACTCCAAGGGGAGCAGCGGCACAACAGAGTCCACTGGACCTACTGTACAGGGAGAGTCCACCGGACCTCCCTCTTCTGCCACCCACCTTCAGAAGCAGGGGCAACAGAACGTCCATTAGACTTCCCCCCACCTGTAGTCCCAGGGGAGGGAGCAGAGCCTTGGCAGAGTCCACCGGACCTGCCATAGAGGGGGAATCCACCAGATATCCCTCGGTTGCGACTTTCCCTCGGCAGCAGGACCGCAGTAGAGTCCACCAGACCTGCCGCAGGAGTCAGAAAGTCCATCGGATTTCCTCCTGCTGTCCCCGGGACGGGTGGTGCCCCGGCAAAGTCCACCGGACTTTCTTCCTCCACTACCCCAGGAGGGAACCTTGGTAAAGTCCACCAGACTTATCGGGCAGAAGGAGAATCCACCGGATCTCCTTCCACTGCCCCGGAACGGAGTTCCAGCAGAGTCCACCGGACCTGCCAAGCCGAAGGAAAGACCACCGGTCTTCCCTCCTCCACTACCCCAGAGGCTTCTGCCGAGGGCGACATCCCTGACTCGGCCCGCCCCTCCAGAGGCCAAACGAGACGCCCCTCCTGCTCCCCCTGTACCACTTAGGGTGGAGATTGCTCCCCTACAGAGTTCCTGCTGGATGACGTCTGGTGCAAACCTGTTGTGAGCCTGGGTGTCCTGTCCCTTCAGCCGAGCCCTCAACGCCCCTAGCAGCTGTCAGACTCCCCGGGAGCGAGCGGCCGCAAACAACTCCTGACGACCTCCCCCTCCCAACGAGACTGCAGCCCCCAACCCTCGAGGGGTGCCCTTACGACCCTGGGCCCAGACCCTCCACCAGGACTCCCACCACACCCAAGGGCAGGTGCCGAGCAGCGTGCCTACTGGCCCTATTTGGTCCCAGTCCCGAGGGCCACCAAACCCCTAAGGCCTCCATCAGGAAAGGGCCTCCCACAACGCCGACCTTCAGCCTACACCGGACGTCCAACTACGCAGCCCGAGACCAGCGTCTCCCTTGAAAGCGCACTCCTGACGGACCCCGTCCCACACCTGACCGCCACTTGCACCTACCTGGGATCTAGATTCTGTGTTTCACTTGTGTACCACATAGTGTTGTATTGCGTTCCAGTCCACTGTATTTTTGTAAGGTAATATACGTGTAAGACTGGCTAGCCTGTGACTGAGTCCTATTCCTCTGTTGTATGCTCTGGCCCGGTTGTGAACAAAAGAACCCAGGTCCATGCCCGTATGCCGAGTTCAAGAAGTTGAACCCAGAATATGTTGCATAACACTCAGCTTACACCTCACACCACTGAAGTCATTCATGTTCACGCTACAAGAAGATAGGATGCCAGAAAATACACAGAAATAGTTGACGTTAGTGTCATGAATGCATGCACCTCTCGCACACATCCCCATCATAACAACTATCCCGATCCATGCCCCTAACTTAATCTTTCCTGCCTCTTGGCTTCTCTCTGCATGCCCTTCAGCATCCCAACGATCTTTTGACAAGTACCACTCCTACAAAACCTACATCCTAGCCCCTAATCATTCAGCACCCCCTTTCTACATACCTGATTTCCATCTCGTTGCTGTCATTTGATTGGCATCCTGGTGCAGCTAAGCAGAGGAAAACACTACTGTTCCATATCAGCTATGCCTGGGAGAGTATTGGAGAGGCATGAACATCCCCTCATCAGACAGTGAAGGAATAACAAGCCCCTCCCTCCTCAAAACGCCCCCGTACGTTGCTTCTTCGTGTCGAAGGGCATAGTGAGTCTAGCAGTAACTAATGCCACCACTTCGTCTCAGTGGAAACTAAAGTGCAGTACTGTATTCACTGTTTCCGTAATACCTTACCCTGAGAGGGGCCTTACTCTCTTTTTACTTCGTACAATTTTCTTTTTAGCCAGTAGTCTTTTCATTACTGTACCTAATGCATTAGTCTTTCATTAACATGTGCAGTGGACAGATATGGAAACACTGATAGTTGTTCCAGTCCTTATTTAGTTTCCAAGTATCCTGCCAGAGAGAGCCAATGGCCCCTGTGACTACAGAAACTTCACTGTCGAGAAAAGTACATCTCCATCAGGGTTACTAATTAAATCACTGACATCCCCTTGGTCCTCAGCATGGCTAGGGTGAAACTCAAGGCAAAGCAGTGTAGCTCTGAGTCCATGGCTAGACATTGCTTGTTGCCCCACACTGAAATTCTTAGCTAGCAACAGGCTCTCTGCCACTAGCTGTATGAAACGAAGGTATAAGGGAAATTGGGCTCTCCTGGTGCCCAGTCATCTTCAGTCATCAGTCATCAATCATCAGTCAATCGTCAGTCATCAGTCATCAATCATCAGTCAATCGTCAGTCATCAATCATATCGATCATCACTCATCAGTCGTCATCAATCATCATCAGTCATTAACCATCAATCATCAATCATCATCAACCATCATCAGTCATCAATCATCGTCAATCATCATCAATTTTCAATCATCATCATCAACCATCAAGCATCATCAATCATCATTCACCATCAAGCATCACCAATCATCATCAATAATCAATCACCATCAATCATCATCATCAATCATCATTCACCATCAATCATGTCATTATCAATAATCAAAATCATAATCAGTCATCATTTATCACCAATCATCATCAGTCATCATAAACCATCATCAGTCGGTCGCCCGGGCAAGTAGGCTACCACACCTCTCAGCACAACACATACAACAACACCGTTTTTTCTGCACCGAGAAATTACTCCCCGGCGGTCATTTCTCAACGATTTCTTCTAGCCGTGGACATTGAGTGCAATCCAGAACCCACCAACAAATACATATGTCCAACATGCTCAAAACCTATCACGTCGAGCCGACAGACAAAGGGTTCAGTTCAGTGCAATTCCTGCAACAGCTGGATCCATTACACTTGCACAACACTTGCATCCAGAAAACATTACACAAAAGCTATGCTCCTTCCTCCTACCCACTAACCTCCCAACCAACCCTACTCCTATTTCCTCCACACCTCCTCAGCCAAACCCACCGATCCTTCCTACACCATCCAATCCCCCAACCCCTCCCATTCCACCCCATCCTAATCCACCCCAACCCTTACCTCCAGCACAACCTTCTCCTACCCCTTCCCCTCCACCCACACCACCACCTCTCCCCCGTGCTGCAGCAGCCAACACACATCGCTCACACAACATAAACATCCTTCAAGTAAACATTGATGGCATAAACGCCAAAAACAAGAACTCACACAATTCATCAAACAACATAACATACACATTGCCATCTTACAAGAAACAATACTAAACAGAACACAAAAAACACCTACATTTCACAATTTCACCACCATTCGACAAGACCGGGCCGACGGCGGTGGTGGTGGACTCATCACCCTAGTACACAAATCCATTAACTTCTCGGATACCAGTGCACGCACAAAGTCACTTCTCCCACTACGTGACACCACAACAGAAACACAATTAAAATATACACTAGTAACAAATCACATAAAACAATCGCCAACACATACATTCCCCCCCAAACGTCCCGCACAGTACCACACAATTACTCTCCACAAATACATCACATCACTAACATACCCAGCATCATCCTGGGTGGTGATTTCAACGCCAAGGCGTCGGCCTGGCATGTAAACAATCCTGGTACTACAATCCCAGACAGATCATCTTTTCATACTGGATAATCTACATCAACATACCCATATCCCACGCCAAGCCCTCTTCCTCGCATCATCCCCAGACATTACCTTGTTCCCCAAACCTCGCCCCCACAACATCTGGAAAGTGGTCAAAACCCTTGGATCTGATCACCTCCCAATCATCATCACTACCAAAACCAGAATCACCCCAGCTGGCCACAGACACACATACCCGCCACACTAATTATAAGAGAGCCAACTGGGAGGCCTTTACAACTGAAACAGAACAACATTTCGAAACATTAAACAGTACACCCATCACGGACATCAACACTGCTGTGCACACTTTCAATACACTTATACAAAACGCAGACAAAAGACACATCCCTAGAGACAACAGAAAGAGACACAACCTCAACTTCACACCAGATATAAAAGGCCTCATCAGACAACGGGACACACTACGGCACTCCCCAACACCCCATACACAAGACACCGTACAACAAATACAAGAACTCAACACTGAAATAAACAATAAAATATCACAACAGCAAACACGAAACTAGAAAAATTATCTCCCTTGACCACAAAACAAACATCAGCAGACTCTACAAAACACTAAACAGCATCACACTTTCCAACAGCAACACTACACAGTCACACACTGCCATCACAACAACAGACACCATACCTTCAAACAAACAACAAGCAAACTCTCTCATCAATCACTTTTCACACGTCAGCCATCTAAACCCCCATCACAATGACCAACGTATCATCCGACGTAAGAGACAGTTCCCCACAGACCCAGACTGCGCACCTTTCACTTAGAACCAGACGAAGCACATCATCAGCAACTTTAAGCACTCATCTGCCTGTGAACCAGACAACATAAGCAACATTCACCTTAAACACCTTGGACCACAAGGCATACAAGCACTCACCAACATATCAAACTACAGCTACTCACACAACACAATACGAAGCATGGCATTATCATCACTATCCCTAAACACAACAAAGACCCCACGTTACCTTCCTCACACCGCCACATCACACTCCTCTGCACCCCCTCTAAAGTTACTGAACGACTGGTACTACAACTAGTTACACCTTACATCCCCCTAGCCCCATCACAACATGGCTTTAGGCCGCTGCACTCCACAAACACCCTTCTTACAGGCCTTACACAGAGAGTTTTTGATGGCATGAATTCAGCTAGGCCACCACATAGAACACTCCTACTGTAGTTAGTACACTAGGCATTAGCAAAGCTTTTGATGCCATCCCCCGCCACAACCTCACAAACAAAATACTCAGTACAAACATGCACAATAACACAAAAAGATGGCTGGCAAACTACTTAGCATGCAGGTGTGCACATGTAACATTTGCCGGTCAGTCTTCGAACATCAGAAACTTCACAAATGGCGTCCCCCAATGATCTGTTTTGTCCCCTACACTCTTTAACCTATACATGCATGACATACCCACACCCCACACACCACAGATACACATAGCTTCCTATGCAGATGATATAACACTCACATGTACACACCAAAACGCAAACACAGCTGCACATATCCTCCAACCTTACCTCAACACACTACACGAATGGTTCACCACAAACAGGCTCAAAATAGCCCCAGCCAAATCTTCACACAAACTGGACAGCAGAACACAGTCACATTCCACACCTCACCATAAACAACACTCCCCAACCACACACACACACACACACACACACACACACACACACACACACCTAAACTACTTGGTGTAACATACAATACAACAATGTCTTTTAAACAACACATCACAAACATTAAAAACAAAATAACGCCAAGACTCAATGCCCTGACGTCACTTGCACACACAACATTTGGACACAACGAAGAAACCACCACCACAGTATACAAAAAATATATACGTTCAGTGATGAATTATGCAAGCCCTGCTTGGGCTCCTAACCTCACTAAAACACACTACAACACTCTACAGACCATACAGAACAAGGCCCTAAAAATAATCACAGGCTGCACAACTACTACACCCACAGACCACCTACATCAAGAAACCAAAGTCCTCAGAGTCAAGGATCACCTATGAAAAAAAAGACACAAGAGGCACCCAAATTCTCGCCGCAGCCTCCACAAACCCACAACATCCACTACACTACATGGAAACACACCCACACACACCAAGGAACATCAAAACAACACCCAGCACAAGATATCATACACAAATAATGTCATCTCTCCCCCCTCGCCCTCCTCAGACCTGCTTCCAGAAGCATATCCATACTCAAATTACTCGCCGCTCCAGTCAGTCACTTAAAGACAACACACAGCTGCATGCACGGCCTCCTGATATCCACCCCTCCGAATCCTATCTCCCTCGTAAGGACAGGGTCCACCTGACCAGGCTGAGATGTGGGCATCATCCAGCCCTCTTAAGTTACCAGAAGAGGCTGGACAACTCCGTCGCTGATGCATGTACAGAATGCAACACAGCACCCCATACTATTAAGCACATTATGGAAGACTGCATTGCACACAATCACCTACGCCAGCAACACAACATACACTCCTTGAGAGCTCTGTGGAAAGCCCGGTCTCGGCCATGGTCTTCCTTAGGGACTCAGGGCAGTTCGGCCAGACTGCCTAGGAAACAACTACTACTACTGCTACTACTACCATCATCAGTCCTCATCAGTCATCTTCAATCATCAATCATCTTCAGTCATCAATCATCAATCATCATCATCATATTTTCACCCAGAGGTGAGGTGAGGTGACATAAGGTCCATAAAGCAAGAAAAAAAAAATGATAGTGGAAGACCTACTCACCAGCATGCCTAATGAGATGGGTCACACACTCACTATTCCAGCCCCTGGAGCCTGGCTCCACCTCACTGGCACACCTTTTGTATATATGTTCTTCATAACTACCAATCATTTAAAGTCAGTCTGAGAAAGCATATGACAGGGTGGATAGACTAGGATTGTGGAAAGTGTTAAGAATATATGGAATAGATGGGAAGTTGTTGAATGCTGTGAAGAGTAGAACGATGGTGCGAAGGCTGCAGTGCGTGTGGATGGTGAACTAAGTGAATTTTTCTCTTTGAAAGTTGGTTTGAAACAGGGATGTGTCATGTCTCCATGGTTGTTCAATCTGTACATGGATGGGGTAATAAAAGAGGTACAAGGTAGGGTAGTGGATGTTGGAGTGGCCCTGGTGAGAAAGGATAGTGTTTGGAAACTCACTGTACTGTTGTTTGCAGATGATACTGTGTTGTTGAGTGAAGACGAAGGAGAGCTGCAAGGCTTGGTGGATGAGTTTGAGAGAGTGTGTAAGAAACGGAACCTAAAGGTGAATGTAGGGAAGAGTAAAGTGATGGTCTTTGAGAGAGGTGAAGTCAGTGAATGTACAGCGAGGTTGGATGGTGAGGAATTGGAAAATGTGAGTACGTTTAAGTACTTGGGTAGTGTGATGAGTAAGGATTGAGGTTTGGAGGGTGAAGTGCTTGAAAGGGTACAGCAGGGAAGAAAGGTTGCTGGTTCTTTGAAAGCAGTGATAAGAAACAGGGTAGTGAGCATGGAAGTGAAAAAGTTACTACATGACAGTATTGTGATACCAACTCTAACGTACGGAAGTGAAGCTTGGACGTTGTTGGAAGGACACAAGTCAAGAGTGAGAGCCGTGGAAATGAGTTATTTAAGAGGAGCCTGTGGAGTCACATGGAGAGACAGGCTGACGAATGAGGATATAAAGGAGCGTTGTGGTGTTGATGTGGATGTGATAGGAAGCGTTATGAGGAACACACTGAGGTGGTTTGGCCATGTGGAGAGGATGGAGGGCGAAAGACTGACGAAGAGAGTGTATGTGAGTGAGGTGGAGGGGGAAAGAGGGAGGGGGAGGCCGAGGATGAGATGGAGAGATGGGGTGGAGAGGTATATGAGAGAGGGGGGTGTGAGTTGGGAGCAGGGGAGTGAAATGGCGGGGGACAGGGCGACTTGGAGGCGATTTGTTTGTGGCCACCCCAAACGGGATTGAGGCGTCTGGCAATAGATAGATAGATAGACTGACACATCAAGCTGAGAGGGGGTGGGTAAAAAAAGTAATGCAAGACCCTTGTCATGTACTCATCCATACAAAATTCATCCAGTAAGCATGATCCCTTGTCAGTTCCCTAGTATCATCATCTTCCATAACTCATTTTGCATAGTTATTTATCACATCTATCCACCTTCTTATTGGCCTACCAGATCTCCTCTCACATTCAAGCACAATCATATATACCATTTCCACAACCCTATTTATACCCATTCTCTCAATATGGCCATACAATTTATGCATGCTCTCTTCAACTAATAGCCGTATTTCGCGGCATATAAGACGCACTTTTTTGTCTCAAAGTTACCTTAAAATATCCCCATGCGTCCTGCACGTTAGACTAAGGCAGGTTAGTTAGGCTTCACTGAGAAGAAACTCTTATAAAGATGATCATCTCAATGCTTAGCAACCACAGGTGTTTTCTACAGTATGCAGACTTGATTTTATTTTTAAAAATAATATACACTAGTTTGTATATGCAGCAGATTTAAGAAACACCCGGGATCAGAAACACATAAAACTTTCGCGGGTTTGTTTACAGCTCAACTGGCTAACATCGTGAAGATATTTAGCGGTTTAGCAATTTAACAGTTTAGCATCCGCACTATTCCAGCAAGCTAACGTACATGATCACTGGTGAACTGTCTGCTAACCTTCTGAAAGGCAATCATGACCACTTTGCTTGCCATCCATTCACTAACGAGCAAAGCAATCATACTGGAGAGATGCTGGCTAGTGAAACTGCCAAGTCATCAAAACAGACTTTCGTCACGATGGAAATACAGTAACCCTAATTAGGTCAGTTACTTTTGTGACATTTTGTGAGTGTATATATGCAGCAGATATTAAAACACGCAAGTTCAAAAACACAAAGCATTCACGGTTTGTTTTCAGCTCAACTGGCCAATACCGTCAAGGGGTTTAGCGGTTTAGCAACTTAGCAGTTTAGTGTCTAGCGTACACCCTACTCTAGCAAGCTAACGTGCTCACTGGTGAACTGTCTGCTAACCTTCTGAAAGGCAATCATGACCACTTTGCTTGCCATCCATTCACTAACTAGCAAAGCAATCATGCTGGAGAGATGCTGGCTAGTGAAACTGCCAAGTCATCAAAACAGACTTTCGTTACGTATGGAAATTCAGTAACCCTAATTAGGTCAGTTACTTTGGTGATATTTTGTGAGTGTATATATGCAGCAGATATTAAAACATGCAAGTTCAAGAACACAAAGCATTCACGGGATTGTTTTCAGCTCAACTGGCCAATACCGTCAAGGGGTTTAGCGGTTTAGCAACTTAGCAGTTAAGTGTCTAGCGTACACCCTACTCTAGCAAGCTAACGAAGTTACAGCTTCACTTTTTCAGCTAAGTGAAGTACTTTAGCAATGTCTATGCAACTCAGGGCACACCCAATTACAGTATTTTGTTATGAAAATAGGATAAAATTCACTGAGTAGCATAACTGATGCAATATCTGAAATAGCAGTGCCTGACGGGCATTCATATCAGCGTCCGCCATTTCAGGATGATTGACAACGTTCACTCTCTGCATCTCTGGTGCCTAAGCAAAGCTCTCATGATCGGCAATGGGGATCATTTAGGCCTTAATGTCCAAATTTGTTAGGTTAGGTTAGGTTGTAAAATCGTTTGCCATTTTGGACGTTACGGCCGAAACGACCAGAATCCTAAGGTGTAGGTGAGAGTTTGGTGTGGGTGTAGTTAAGGAAGTAGAAGTGGGAAGAGTCAGGCTAGGGAACTGATAATCCGCTTATTATAATCCCTTCAGCCCAGCAATGTATTTTATAGGGTAGTTTATTCATGCTCGCCTTATGATTTTATTCAGTTCAGGAAACATGTACTGAGGAGGTTGATATGGGCTGTATCAAATGCCCCAAGTCTGAATATCGCCTGTGCTCAGTTAAAACGATTGCCAAGTTAAAATCGTATGAAGTGTGGTATAAGCAATTCAATGGATGGTACTGAGGACCATTTACTGTATGAAAGTGACAGTGAAACAGTGATGATGACTGAGGTGATGACTTCCAGTGATGCTTCAGGACTCGGGGGAAGTAGTGATGAATTCTCAGGATTTGAAGACGAGTGAAATTTTCACCATGTCAGTAATATGAAGTGAATATAGGTTTTAGGTGATCATGACAGATGCAACCATGGAAAATTTAGGATCAGTGGTGCTGTACACCTTTAGTCTTGCACTGATGATGTTTGGATGAATAAATTGTTTGAGATGTTTCATGTCCTTAAGTGATGATATTTATATTGAACAACCAAATACATTTTGATGTTTTTGGCATATAATAGAGCCACTGGGTACTCCAAAACGGACTGATGTAAATGTTTCAGAGGTGAGCGAATGTTGCATGTGGTGTGTACATGTGTGCGTGTGTGTGTGTGTGTGTGTACCATAGCGACCAGGAGGCAGCAGTGTTAAGACCAAAAATGGATGTTTTCACAGTACTCGAATGTTTTGGGATGGATGTCTGTTTTTAGCAAATTCTGGTAAGAGAAATATGCATTTTTAATTGTTGATGCTGCAAGGAAAACAGCTGACAGTAAGGGAGTGATACTGGGAGAAGAGGGTTAAGCCAGTTGTCTAGCGCTTGGGATGCAGCAGTGTTGCTAAGAGATAGTTTCACCATTCTCGACATGTTTTGAGATGAATGTCTGTTTTTAGTAAATTGTGATCAGTGAAGAACGTATTTTTAACTGTTTATGCTGCAAGGGAAACATCGCTGACAGTGAGGAAGTGATACTGAGAGGAAGGGGTAGAGACTGCTGTCTAGCGACTGGGAGGCAGCAGTGTTACTAAGGTGTAACAATGGATGTTTTCACCATAGTATGTTTTGAAATGAATGTTTATAGTAAATTATGATCAGTGAAGCATACATTTTTAATTGTTGATGCTGCAAGGCAAACATAGCTGACAGTGAAGGAGTGATACTGAGAGAGAAAGAGTAAAACAGCTGTCTATCCTGTTCCCAAGCAGCCTTGCTATATTGAACTTTGGTTGTAAAACATTGTAATTTGTGTATTTACAAGTGCTACCTTTTTATATTATTTGTGGAGGTAATTACAGGTTAGTTAGAGTGCATGATTAATGATGGTAGTCGTCTGATATTGTGCTTGAGTCAAGGCAATGTGAGGAAATTCCGTAACAGGTGTGGAATATGACGGGTTCTTTTAGGATAAATGAACTGATGTGAACATACATTGTATTTTATGTTTTCGTCAGTGAATGAAAGAATAGAGTTTATTGACTTCATTTGTGGTTTTAAATTCATAAAATATTAAAAACAGTGTTTAGATCAGTTTACTGATACATTTTTATCAACAAAGTTGAGATGGCCTCGTGGTTTGAAGTCACGTTTTGTTAAGATGGGGTTTTGTTTTCTCTTTTCCTGTATCATTCTTTGTACATAAAAGAAGAAACTAAAGGATGATGAGCAGTACTGAATAGATTCTGAAAGGTGAGTGTTGTATCTAAGTGATAGTGGCTCATATCAGTCACGTTTTGTCAAGAAGGGGCATTGTTTTCTTTTCCTGTACCATTCTTTGTATATAAAAAAAGAAACCAAAGGCTGATGATCAGTAATGAATAGATTCTGAAAGGTGAGTGTGTATCTGTGTGGTAATGGCTCTTATCAAGAAACCTTACTGCAGTCTTGGTTGGGGCAAACTTTTTTTTTCACAGAACTGCCCTGCCAGAATTAGTGTGCGTCTTTCACAATGCTGCGTCTTACATGCCGCGAAATACGGTAATTGTTTGAGCGAGCAAAACGAGCGAGAACACCAAATTTAGTCACTGTTTGGACCTCTGACATATGAACCCGAGCGAAAGATTTATCGCATCAACAAGAAATGGGGGCAGGGGTTGGAAGGAAAACTCTGTAACACAGTAGCGATCTTTTTTGTATATCTCAGCCAATTTTGAAGTTACAAGAAAGATACACACCAATTTGGAAATTGCATAAAAATCCTCAATTATTTTCATTTCATAGACAACCCGTAATTCCCTATAGTTTTTCCATAAATCGAGGAAATGAGTTTTTACAAGGTAGATTAGTATAACAGCCGGCTGTGCAAGAAGTAACTGTCTAAGGCTGCATGAATAGAGCAGCAGTATTTTCCGACGATTGTTGAGAGCAACCAGGTTTTGCCTTTTCAAAACAAATACCATCTGCTTGGCCCTAGAACTAAAATTAATACAAGAGGAGTATTGGTTTCAGGAAGCGTGAGGGAATATTTCTGATGTAATATAATAAGTTCTTTTTAGTATTTTCACGTCAGGAAATCAGAGGAAGATGATGAGCCACATGAGACAATATTAAGCACGGCCTGACTTGCTCACTCGCTTGCTCGAACACATTACACGCTTTCAGTGTGGACGCCTATTACATGTTCTTTTTGTTTCAGGAAGCATATTCCCAGGTGCCCCACTCCTCATCCTCCATTGATGTGCTCTCACATGTTCACTTCTGAAGGGTCAGATCTAATAAAAGGTAAAAGATAATTACCAATACAGGTATACCCCAGATTAACGACGCAATTGGTTAAGTAAAAGCCCATCGTTAGGCAAGGTATCGTATATCGGGGTAGATTTAACACATAAAGTATAAGGATGCGTTTTTGAGCCTTGAGTTTTCTCCCCAGCCAAGTCCCACCCACCCAAATGAGTCCAAAAACAAGTTTAAAGCCAATCTAAATGGCCTAACAGATGTAAAAGAAACTAACTTAAGTCTAACACCTGTAAATATCTCACTAAAACCAACAAATAAAGTCTGAAAATCATCAAATACAAGTCTGGAAAAAAATCAAGCTTAGTAAACTGTACCCCAAAATGACAATGTTCACCCCATTTATGGCTAAAACACATTAATCAACATCTAAAAACAGTTTATAAATCAACTTAAACACACAATTTTAGTCTATCATCAAGATTGGTAAAATCAAAACCCATCGTTAAACTGGGGTTTGGCCATTGTTAGGTGGGGTATGGTGGTATTTCTACCCCCATCGTTAAGCCGGGGAATCGCATCTTGAGGTATTGTATATCAAGGTATACCTGCACTCGTACGAGTATCCCATACTTCCTTTTAAGGAATCCCCATGCTGAGGTTGGCCATGGTACAGCTGATGTTTTCTATAAACGAGCGCTAAACCAAGTGCTACACCCATAAATATGTACAGTAAGAGTCTCAGCTTGGACTTTGACTGTTTACTCTGTGGATGAGTTTCTTGTGTAACAGCGATGTTTCTGTGACAAGTTACCAAGCCTGGAGTTACATTTCACTCTCATGGTATACTCGTAGACGTAGTACTGTATTCCTTCCAGATTCATTGGCATCCTACCTCATCATGCCCACAGTGTCATATGCAGCCTCAGTTTCATTGCCCTCTGCTCTCTGACAAAACAAACTCCAAATGTACTTTCCATATTGCAACTCCAAATGCCTCCTACCTTGAATCCTATGAATGCACCACAGGATAGGAGTAAGACACTTCTCGAGTGACAGAAAGTGGTGTCCTACGGATCAGTTGCTAAATTAGGACAAAAACAAAATCATCATCATCACCTCTTTTTCCATCTAAGGATCAGATGAGATTGGATCCACAATGCATGGAAAGAGGAAGCACAACAGAGGGCAATCAACAGCATATTTAGTTAAATGGGTCAGACACTCATTCACTCACCACTCAGGTCCCCAGAATCACATAGCTTGAGCTGAAAGGCCTGGCCAGTTTCACATTTTCTTTTAATCTATATATATTAAATCTGTCCATCCACATCAGGCATCAGCACAGCAACCACCAAAATTCATTACTCAGTTTAACAATAACCTCATAATCATAACCTCAATTTAACAAATGGTCAAGGCTGAACTAAGAAAATTGCTATTTATTCACTTTTGGAAGATAATATAAGCTACACCCACTGATGTATCATCATCCAGCCAGAGGCCATGCAGACTTCAACATAAAATTTGGGATATACTGTGCAATTTCCATAATACCAAATGGTAGGCATCAAGAGGCATTTGGAAATTTGAAATTTTAGGAAAACTGGAATCCTGTATCATTACTATCAGTTATACATATAGCTATCCATGTGACCTCAGGGATAAGGGACTGAATAGGGAGGCTGCCAGAGATTGAGCAGCATGGAGAGCCACCATTAGGTGACCAGGGCTAATGCATATAGGCATGTTGGGGCCTTTATAAATGAATGATATAAATGAACGATATCCATCTGTTTTGTATTCCTTCCAGTAAAAACTGTTCATGCTATGCCTTCAGTGAACACTATACTCAAGCAATACTTTCAGTGAACACTATACAGTATTCATTTTCCACCTTCAGTGAACAGTATATTCAAGCTATGCCTTCAGTGAATACTATATTCATGCTATAATATATTATCCGAAAATCATGTTTGTTTGTTTTTTTTTTTTTTTTTTTTTTGGGGGGGGGGGTTCTGACTTGAAAATTCAAGTCTGTTTGTTTTTAGGGGCTGTATCATAGAACATAAAATTAAGAAATCTGTCTTGTGGGTCAAACAAATCCAGCTTGACTCACTTAGGTGACTGCAGACCATTGTAGTACTTGTAACATAATACAGTGATCCTGTAAACTAACCAGAGATTTTTTTTTTTTTTTAGTATTTTCAAAAACTCTTGTCAATGCAGTGACTTTCAAAACTCTTTTTGAAAACTGATACAATATTTTTCAAAATCTAGAACTCAGATGTTGGGAACTGAACTGTTCTATATTTTACACAATTTTAGTTGCAAGTGGTGTTTAACTTTCCATTTATCCAGTGCCTTTACTGACTACTGTCATCATTTATATCCACCTTAACAATACATATACCCTGAAAAAGGGCTAGAAGTGTTTGCTTAGGGTCAGAGTAATAATAATGCAAACACAGTTAATGCTTAGGCATTGTACCAGCTACCTGGCAACAGAAGGCCTAAGCAATAATTGTATGCATAATATTAGGT
The DNA here is from genome assembly GCF_032717465.1 of Coenobita brevimanus. NCBI lineage: Eukaryota > Metazoa > Arthropoda > Malacostraca > Decapoda > Coenobitidae > Coenobita > Coenobita brevimanus. The sequence goes on along the minus strand of NC_136974.1, from coordinate 3,462,487 downwards.
GGTGGCGACCATCATCCACTCACTTGATGTAGTGCTGCCTACTTCTTCCTTAGCCTTTATCATTCTTTTTCTGTGTCTGCCCTCATCTCTTCCTATTTTTCCCATTTTTCCTGTCACTTCTTATTGCTTTTCTTTCCTTTACAGGTGGCTTTACATTGAGTGACAAGCCAAATGGTTCCTGTATGCCAAGAAACCATTTACTACGCTGGGTGATAACCATATAACCAACCCATATGTGTTCCCTATGTGTCAACAAGTGGGTTGGTGGAGGGTTAGTGCCCCTCCCCATAAAACAAATAACTCAAAGACAAATGGCCACCCCTTACGGGATTGTGGCGTCTGGCAATAGATAGATAGATGGATAATATTTATTACTCCAACTTGAATAAAACATTTCCATTCCTTTTCCAGTGTGCGTATTATCCCTGTGGACATAAATAATGTTATTCAATGAAAGCCAGGACAATAATGAAGTTCATAAGCACTTCCACCTGAAAATGTACAAAATATACCTAAGAATTTTCCATTCAAGGATGTATACTCTCTGTTTAGATAATCGTACATCTGTAGCCATGACTTACCCGGTTTCTCACCTCCAAATGGTGAAGAAATAGTAAATACTGTACTAAGAAACTTCTTGACAAAGCCTGATGAAAGTAAAATCCTTAAAGTAATACCAAGACTAGATCCTTTCATTTTACAATTTCCCAAATTGATTCCCTTTCTACTATTGCTATTGTTTTACAACCAGTGTTATACAGTGATAGTGAGGTGAGGAAAAGTGTGGAGGTTTGGTTCCTGGATAGACAACACATTTACATAAGTCCACCCACTGAACAGAGGCACTATAGCAAGCTATGTAACCTTCATAGCTTAAGAGAATGCATATGGCAGAGAGGACAGACAAGGAATGTGGAAAATATTAAGAATATATGGAGTAAATGGGACGCAGTTCAATGCCATTAAGAGTATATACAAGTATGAGGGTGCCAGAGCTGCAGTGCATGTGGATAGTGAACTGAGTGACTTTTTCTATGTGAATGTTGGCTTGAAACAAGAATGTGTCATGTCTCCATGGTTGTTCAATCTGTATTTGGATGGAGTTATAAAAGAGATACAAGGTAGAGCAGTGGATGTTGGAACAGCTCCAATGAGAGAGGACATAGTTAGGAAACTTCCTGTTTTGTTGTTTGCTGATGGTACTGTATTGTTAAGTGAAGACAAGGGGGAACTGCAAGGCTTGAAGAATGAGTTTGGGAGAGAGTCTAAGAAACGGAACCTAAAGGTGAATGTAGAGAAGAGTAAAAAAACGGTGTTCAAGAGAAATGAAGTCACTGAATGCATTGTGAGGTTAGATGGTGAGGAAATGAAAAATGTGAATGCATTTACGTACTTGGGTAGTGTGATGAGTAAGGATGGAAGTTTAGAGAATGAAGTGCTTTACAAAGTAAAAAAGGGAAGAAAGGTGGCTGGTTCTTTGAAAGCAGTGATAAGAAATAGGGAAGTGAGCATGAATGTAAAAAAGGCACTACATGAAAGTATTGTGATACAAGCTCCGGAAGTGAAGCTTGAACCTTGTTGGAAGGACACAAGCAAGAGTGAGAGCAGCGGAAATGAGTTATATGAGAGCAGCACATGGAGATACATTGACAGACAGTGACAAACGAGGATGTGATGGGGTGTCGTGGTGTGGATGTGGATGTGGATGTGATAAAAAGCATTAGGAGAAATACACTGAGATGGTTTGGCCATGTGGAGAGGTTGGAGACTGAGAGACTAATGAGGAGAGTGTATGTGAGTGAGGTTGAGGAGGGGGGGAAGAGGGAGGGTGAGACCAAGGATGAAACAAAGGGATGGAGAGGAGAGTTATATGAGAGAGGGGGGGTGCAAGTTGGGGGTAGGACAGCATAATGGCAAGGGACAGGACGACATGGAGGCCATTTGTACAGTATATGGCCACCCCCTACAGGATTAAGGCATCTAGCTACAGGTAGATAGCAAGTAGACCATAGAAAGCTCCACATCACCCTGTTATCTGGTTATATGGTTACCATCCAGCACTGTAAACAGTTTCCTGGGTTACAGTAAACCATTATGTATGTCACTCGGTGTAGGGCCTCCTAAATGAAAAGAGGAGTTAAAAAAAGTGACAGGAAGGAAATGGAGAAATAAGAAGAGGTAAGGGGAGACAGAGATAGAATGATAAATGTGTTGGAAAAAGTAGGCTGCACTACATCAAGTAAGCGGACAATGATCACCACCGCCTGCCATGACAAACATCTGATATTTTGTTAATTAAACAATGGATATCTAACCATTAGATTTCATGGACAGAGCACTAAAGCATCTGAAGGTTAGTGGTGATGCAGGAAAGGAGGCCACTACTAAGCAGGGATGGACGTGTCTGGAAGTCTTTTTGTCAGTCACCCTATGCAAACAATATATAGAAAGATAAACAGACTGATACATTATTATATTTTCATACCTTACAATAGTTTTATCTCCTGCACCTCTCCTGCCCAGCAACCAAGTGTAGTGATAGTGAACAGACAATCTCTCCTTCACTACAGAGTCCACTACTGATATGGGAATCTTATCTGTGACTGGTAATCTCACTCATCAACCGCCACCTCAGCTTTTACTCAGTACTGTAATTAATAAGTCTGGACAATCTTATGACTGACTGACTGAACTGACAGATAGCACTGTACGATCCTTGAAGTTCATCATCATCATCATCATCATCATCATTATCATCATCATTATTATCTCATCCTTAATTCCCACATAAAAGGGAGGACAATGTAACATCCAGAAACAAAGAATGAGAAAGCATAAAAATGGGAGCAATCATTCATACACATATCATTCAAGCCTTAGGAATTTTGGCTCTGCCTCACAAGCAATACAATTTCACATGCTGTACATTTTTGTATTTTACTTTATTGATTCTCTTGAAATACACCAGTTAAGTTCATCTGTGTATATTCATCTCTCATCCTATCCTTTTTAGCCCATGGTTAACGTACATAAGTTCTCATACCTAGTGAGTGAATGGAGATTTGAGTGATGAGATTTCTGTGTTCTGTGAATGCTGGCATGCATCAGGGGTCAGTCTTGATCCCCTTACTGCTTCATCATGATGCTTGAAGCTTTTTCATGTGACCTCAGAAATGAATTCCTATGGGAGTTGTTGTATGCTGATGACCCATGTTGATTGCAAAGGATGAAATGGAGGACTTGGGCTGGTGGCATTACTGTCAAAGCAGAGAGAGTCTGGCCACATGCACTTTGCCACAAGGGTGTGGGAAGTAACTCCATCTTGTGCAGTATTTATCATAAGTAGGTGCATAAGAGATGTAGTGATATTAGAGGTAGGCTGTGAAATAATGCTGATTTTGTATATGCAATGTGTCAGGGAAGGCATATAGAGATTGAGAGGTTTGAAAGGATTGTCTTGCTGGAGGATCTCTTGAGTGTGTGGAGGAGTTTTTTTAATTAGAGGACATATCATATGCTGGAGGTGGGGCTGGAGCTTAGTGGCTAGCATAAGGAGCCAATGGAGGAAGTTAAGGGAGATGCCACCTCTTTTGACACTGAGGGGACTCTCCCTCCATGCCAAGGGGTCCTTATATGCAGCACACATTAGGAGTGTAATGCCGTATGGTAGTGAAACTTGGGTAAAAACAAGGAAGAGGATATGAGAAGGCTCAAACGTACAGAAATGATAATGAATAGATGGATGTGTAGTGCATCCTTAATTGAGAGGCCTGGGGGGTTAGGATTGTTACTAAGTAGTTGAGAGGTAAGATGGGATGTAAATATATTAGTGTTGTAAGATGAGGAGAGGTAGTTTGAAATGGTTTGGCATGTTGAGAGGATGGAAGATGAGGGTTGGGTGTGGAAGGTGAGAAATGTAAATTTCAAGGGTAAGGTTGTGAGAGGCAGACCAAACAAGACCAGGGACAAGGTTATAGAGTGGAACCTCAGGGATATGGGACTGAATAGGAAGACTGCCAGAGATTGAGCAGCATGAAAAGCTGCCATTAGGTGAACAAGGCTGATGTATGTAAGCATTTTGGAGCCTTTATAAACGAAACAAATAATTGGAAGCATAGGGGTCCAGAGCATGGTTGGCAAGTCCCAACATTCAAGATAGGGATAACCAGCTTCATTCACCCATAAGCAGCATTTTGTAAGCAATAAACCCCAACCATCCCTTGGACGTACAATAAACTCTCACAGGTTGGACCACCTTAGCCCTTTGGTTCTAAGGCTACCACCTAATATAGTACAGTAAATGGTTTTCTGGATTACACAATACTCGTACCATCTGGCTTATCACTTGGTGTAGTCACTTGAAGGTAGCACTATATCAAGTGAGCAGGTGGTCAGCACCCCTTCTTATCTGTATACTGTAAAACCTGAAAATACCTACAGTACTTACACTAAATTAGAACCATAAAATCAGCCACTGGGTTCCATACCGATCCTTAACTCTTTCAGCCTGATGATGTAATATATAGTTTATTTTTGCTTCAGCCAGGTAATATTGTTTAGCTTAAAATGAGTCATCATATAATGTAGGTGTTAATGAGGATATGTAACTGCAGCAATTCAAAAGTGTTCAAAAACTTACATAAAATTGCCTGGAACTAGTATGAAAAAATATATAACACTACAAAATTTGACTGAAGGGGTTAAAACAGTATGATACTGTATTTTCAGAACTCAATGCAATTAAAAACTTCACTAGGCGCTATTACTGTAGGATACTAAGGTAAAGTACAAACTTTTTGTGAAGTACAGTATTAAGTTAGTGTGGTGGCTGTAGGCATTAGGTCACCTTGTGTCTCGGTCAACCAGATTTGTCCGTCTGTTATTTCTGTTAATCCCTTGAATATGGGTGACATCCCTTTTCATTTAAATTTTGCTGCAACTGCATATTTTCCTCAACTTAGGAGGGGCCTCTCATACAGAAAGGATTTCATAAGACTATCTCCAGCCCCTAGAATTCAAAGCCTACCCCATGCTGAATCAAGTATTCAGATGACAAGAATACTGAAAAAGATACCCCATGTTTCAATAGTTTAAACACTGCATATGTTTCTATACTGAGTAGGACAGACCACTGAAATAACACAGCTGAAAGCTAAATACAGTATGACTGAATGCTGTTGTTGCTCATACCAGGACAATCCGATCAAGCAGACCCATTGACCACAGGAAGGCGACTGTCCCTACTGGGTTGTCCCATAGGTTCCCTACACAGTTGATCTGTTTGTCTCAGTGTGGCATGTGCTGTTCAGTGCTCCAGTATGTATTATGTTGTGTAGACCTATTCTATAAGTATGCATATGTCATCTGTGATTACACCTAACCCAATCTAAGCTGGTAGCTGAGAAGTGCTGAGTGATGTCTTGCTCTAAGTCTAGCCAGATGAACTCGATCCAGTCTATTGAAGGACACCTCCAATGGATGGCTGTCAAGGTGGGGGGGGGGGGATGGATATCATATAGTATTCTGACTAAGGTGTTGTACTGCCCCAAGTGCCCCAAGCAAGAAGTGCATGTGAAGATGTTTCATCATTGCTTGTGCTGGAATGTCTGGAAGTGGGATATTGTTGAAGAGGGTTCGATAATATTTGAGTGGTGGTCTGTTATGTAATGACAGGGGTACTGCATATTGGCACGGGCTGCTACATAAAACTGTATGCCTCTCATATCACCGTAGCCTCTGCAAGGGTAGATTTTAGTTTCAAAGTGTGAGCTGTGGGAGTGGATTTGGTGCAGCCAGTGGTGATGCATAGAGCACTGTTGTTTCAAGGTGCTGTAGTGAGTGAAGTCTTTGATTGAATGGGACCCCATGCCAGTGGGGTATAAGATATCACTGATCTAATGCACAGTTTGTAGAGTATGAAGAATGTTTCTTTTTGTTGACCAAAGTCTGGCCCTGTACTTACTCTATGTGCATTTATTTATTTATTTATTTTTTTTTGTTATGTCTGACTCTAGGCATAGGCTTCAGAGCATACACCCTGAGGCCCAGTAATCCTCTTACATACCATACACCTCCACATATTGCCACTTTGGTCCTAACACCCACTATCCATATTGAATACACATTAGGGCTCTCTAATTCAGGAACAGTGTATTGGTATTAGCAGGGATGTTCTTACATGTCTGCAAGTCTGATGGTTATTGTTGTTCTGCTATCCCATTTTCTAATCAAGCAGACCCATTAACCACAAGCAAGCAACCACCCCTGCTGGGCCATCCTGTGAACTGGTGTTCCCAAGCAGCTGACAGCACCTCACCACAGAAAGGCATAGGAATTAATGTGGAGGTTTGGTTCCTGTATGGACACTACATTTGCATCTCACCACCCAGTTAACAGGGGCACCATAACAGGCTTCACATCACCCCAATATCTGGCTGTATAGTTACCACCCACCACTGTAAATGGTTTCCTGAGGTGCAAGAAACCATTTTTGTCACTTAGTGTAAAACCACCTGAAGTGGAAAGAAGAGCAATAAATAGTGAGAGGATGGCTGGGAGAAAAGGAAAGAAATGAGGATAGATACAGAAAAAGAATGATAAACAAGAAAGAAGAAGGCAGCACTACACTGTGAGTGGATAATGCCCCCACCCACCATCTAAGTCTTATGGTAGATCAGTAGTTTTCTTCAATGAAATTCAAATCCTTAAACTTCCCTGCCCCAGCCATGATTCGAGCATGCATCCACTGCAAGAGAAGACCACCTCACTACCAATTTGGCCACTGGAAAGGGTGCATTGCCTCTTGATATCCAGTAAATGATCCTTGAATGTGAGTCGGAGGGTGCGTGCAGCACAAATACAGTACATTGCTAAGTGTGATGCGTGGGAAGTACCTATGTTCATGTCTACTGCTGACATTAAGTGTGGTGGTGGATTTGCCTGGGGTGTTTGTCAGCAGGTTATCCATGACCTGAGTTTGCAGTACGTTATGGCACTCCTGTTGCAGTGCGCAGGGTGTGCCTGCAATATGGCGTGTCGTTATGATAATGTCATCTGCATATAGGGTAATGTCTGTGGGCAGCTGGGGTGTGACAATATCATGGCTGTACAGTATATGTTGAAGATTGTGGGTGAAAGACAAGAGCTCTATGGAACTCTGATAGGGAAATTTCCTGTTCATGATGACTTGGTCTGAAATGTAACATGAGCCTGTCTACCAAATAAACAGTTGGCAAGCCAGCACTTGGTGTTGTTTACCATGTTTGTGTTGTATATCTTGATGATTAGTTTGTGCTGAGGGATGGTACTAAATGCTTTCCCAATATCTGTAGTTGTGAGAAGTGTGCTTTGTGTGGGTGATATGGAGCTGAAGCCATCAGATACTTGAGTCAGATTGGTCAGTTAGCCGTTTTTAAAATGTGGTGCTCTAAATCGATGTTGTGAAGGGGCAACAAGGATATGAGGTGTGACTGCTGAGAATGGGGCATTCAGTTAATTGGACGGTGTGCTATGTAGTGTTATGGCTTCGCGTGAAGAAGTGTGTGTTAGGTCTTTATTTGGTTTAAGTATGGTGATAATTCTTTCATGTATCCATATACAGTGCTGTACTGGGAATGCCGCAATGTGCATATGAGTAGTTGCTGATGTTTGTGACTGTATGTACACCTCACCAGCTTGGGAGTATACACTCAACCCTCGGCTATCACTCCCAGTTGGTCCCGCTATGGCTGCGCTATAGCCGAAACCGTGATAGCCGAATTGAAGAACTTATGGTAATAATTTTAATTGGTGCCATGACCTCAATATTTACCCCAAAGATACCTTTTTTGTACCACATATTAATATATAATAGTCTAAAAATGAGCATGTTTTATGATGTGATCACGATTCTTATAAATACCCCTCACAGTTGATTCATTGATGTTATGTTTCTTCCCCACACTTCGCTTGGTCTCACCATTCTCTATAAGTTTCACATTTCCAGTTTATCTGCATAACATAGGTTCTTCCTCTTCTTTATTTCCCTGCCAGGTGCCGTAGCATTATGTTGGGTGATGGTAGGGGGACGGGGAGGGGGTACGGTTGGCCATGGTCATATCATAAAAAAGGTTATTGTTCTCGCTATCACTGTTCACGGTCTGAGGGTGCGCACTTGAATGGTTTGGCGGGCAGGAGACTCGGTCAGGCGGCCAATCAGTGCTCGGCTGGCGCTGATGTCACACGACCAATCACGGAGTGAAGCTTTTGTTGGCTGGGTGGAGCACTGGAGCCTGGCCTTTTTGAAATTTTCGAACATTTGTGGTGCGTGATAGCAGGCATTTAGTGCGTGATAAAGGTATTTGGGTAGTTTTTTATATAGGCGTGATAGCGAGATATGCTATAGCGGAACCCGTGATAGCCGAGGGTTGAGTGTATTGCATAAACCCCGAGTAGGTGAGAATGTTGTCATATGCCCCTGTAATTTTTGAGGTTTGCCTCTAATGTACTCCAGTTACATCAGCAATAAGCAAAACAGCTCATGCATCGAATACAGAAGTATAGAACCCTCAACTATCAGTCCATATTAACACATGATCAATGGTATCAGTACGTATACTGTACTTTCTACTGTATTCCTGCTCCTAACAATAATTTTATTCAGCTTTGAGAAGACCTCTTGAAATGAAGTGATAAAAGAATGCTATATCTAACCTCTCCAGTTTGAAAAGTCTCTCCAAAACCGAATACCCCTCTGGAGATACCAATGCCTGACATATATGAAAATAGTATCAGACTGATGAGGAATCATCACTGACTACCTTTCCTCTGACCCAGCACTGTGATACAGAAATTTATTTGGAGTAAAGACTGCAAGAAATCTCCATGCATGCACTGTGGTAGGTAAACACCAGTCCATCAGTCAACTCCCAGCTGTTATATATAATAAAGCATAAGATATATTTGTTTTGTTGATTAAGCTTTTTTTTTTCCCCCTCTCTTCCTTTACAAGTGCATTTATTTAGGCACAGTTTGTCCTCATTATATGCTGGTGATGTGTTTCAAAATATTATAATTTTATCCATGCATATCAGCTTTATATGCGGTCACAGAACTTTCACAGGCAGTTTATGCAATTTACAGAAGACTTAGTGACAAAAAAGAATGTCAGAAATGGCAACATATAATATGGACTTTCTGTTCTATGTAAAATTCTTGCATTTGTGTGCAAAGGCATTTACAGTGTTGTAGTGAATCACACGCACTGTCTCTGAAGTACTTCCCTTGATTATACAAGTCACAAAACCATGCTTTTGTATAATATCAGCATCCATTGAAATCTACTTAATTAATACCAAAAGACATCAGTCTTGCTATATATCTAATGATAATACTTTGTGGTTAAAAGTCTAAAACAATTGTTTTAATTCATTATCCCTGTAGCTATTCTGAAACTGAAAATTTTCATATATATCATAATACTGTATTAGGTTAATAATAGCATCATCAGTATGGTCAGATTCAATAGCATTATAGTAGTTTGAAAGGCAATGTATAACACGTACAAATTCTGTTAATATGATGAACAACCAAAGTTATCAATTACAGTAAATCATTAGTTAAATACATACATACATACATCATCTAATTCTGTGTTGCTCCATGAGGAGTGTAGGAGCCCAAGGCTAGGCAAGATGGTCCTGACATTTAAGATGAGAGTGACCAGCCTCACTCATCCCTGTGTGGCATTACATGAGCAATAAGCCCCAATCCTTCCTTGGATATAAACCGACACAGACTCAATCGGCTGGAGCACCTTAATTACCCACTTAACCACCAGGCACCATAGTTTGGTTATATGGTTACCATCTAGCGTAGCAAATGGTTTCCTGGTGTACAGGAAACCATTTTGCTTGTCACTCAGTGCAAAGTCACCTGTAGACAGAAGGAAGAGGAAGGAAAGAAGGAAATAAAAGGATGGAAAGAAACAAGGAAGGAAGAGAGGAAAGGGCAGCCACCCGAGAGCAGCACTACACCAAGTGAATGGATGGTAAGCACCTCCACCTACCAACTTCATCAATTAAGCAGTTTCATTAATGCTCATCATCAAACTGAGCATACTCAGTGTTACATACAAAAAAAAAAAAAAAAAAAAAAAAAAAGTTAATGGTAGAAACACAGTACAGTATATCCTCACAAACACCAAACACGTGCTGAATAACAAAGAGAATAAGTATTAACAGGAGCCTTCTATCAAACATTAACACCAAGAAAACATTAAAGTGGCATAGTCATCACTATCCTAACCCTATTTCCCATTAGTGTAAAATGGGAAGGGTAGGATCTAGAGGTATCACTGTGGCCAGGTATTACTTCACACCTAGCTCTCTCTAACCTGCAGCTATGGTACCATTATACACAATCGTGGAACATAATACCAATGGAATATGACAGCAAAGCAACTGTTTGCACCCAGTACTGAATAAATTTGCTGAAAATGTGCAACTTTGCTATATTTACATGTTAAAGATACCAGGGTGAGAGGGAATACCTAGCCACTACAGAACAATAAGGAAAACATGAAGACACACACACAAGTAGAGATGGCCACTATTTTTTACACTATAATTTATCATTTCTATATAAATCTTATTAGAACTTTCTCCTACTCCACTCAACATTTTCACAGCCTCCTGAGCCTCTCCCACAGATATATTCTAGCAATCAAGGATATCTCATTCCTTCCCTTTGCACTACCAAACCTAAACATGTTAATTATTCCTCTGTTCCCCATTCCCACTGATTTTTAGATGCTGCCAAGTATTTCAACCTATTATTCTGTCACTATATAAGTATGTAAGTATGTATGTAAGGAACCAATTCTTTAAGTTAGGGATTGCATTATAGTGAATTTGTTTTCTCAAACAGCAATGATCAGATTTAAATAAAATGGTGAAAGAGTTGAGGGTCAGACTAGATGAAAGTGGCAGTGAATTATTAAAATGATGATGGTGATAATTATGGTAGCTAGTAACGGTAGTACGAGTAATGATTGTGGTAGAGATTATAGTTGTACTGATGACAGCAGTAAAAACATATTTGTGATAATGGTGATAGGGATAACAATTGTCATGATGATCATGACTTATAAGAAGTAGTGATAATAATGGTAGTAAATGATCATGGTGGTGTAGTGGTACTGATGACTCATAGTGAGCCTGTGGTAGTTATGACAGTGATAGAGGCAAGGTCAACTTTTATAGCTTTGATCTAATTTTTATCAAACTTGGTGGTAGGGCTGAGGATAATGCATGAATGAAGTCATTTGATTTTGACACCAATCGCTCAAAGTTCAAAGTCATATGGCAAAGTAAAAGTTTGCCACATTTCTTTTGCTTACCTGCCTTTTCTTTCCTTTTTTTTTTTTTTTTTAAACTCAAAATTCAAGGTCATAGGGCAAAGTCAAAGTTTGTAAGCATTTCTTACAATTGTCTGTTTCTTTTTTTTTTTTAATCCATCCATCATCCAATCCTGTGTCACCCCATAAGGAGCGTACAAACCTGGGGCTAGGCAAGTTGGTTCTGACATTTTTTTTTTTTTAATCACCATCCACTCACTCGATGTAGTGCTGCTTTGGGTGTCTGCCCTTTCCCTTCTTCCATCCTTCCTCTTCTGTCTTTCCTTCACTTTTTTCTCTTTCTTCTGCCTACAGGTGACTTTATACTCCCTCTTCTGTCTTTCTTTCCTTCAGCCTATGGGTAACTCTACACTAAGTGACAAGCCAAATGGTTTTCTGTACATCAGGAACCATTTACTGTACTATGCTGGGTGATAACCATATAACCAAATTATGGCACCCGGTGGTTTAGTGGGTAATTAAGGTGCTCCAACCAGATTGAGCCTATGTAGGTTTATATCCATGGGGTGGTTGGGGTTTACTGCTCATGTAATGCCACTCAGGGATGAGTGAGGCTGGTCACTCTCATCTTAAATGTCAAGACCAACTTGCCACGCCCCGGGTTCCTACGCTCCTCATGGGGCGACATAGAATTGGATGATAGATGGATGGATGGATTACTTTTATCAACATCATTATTATTCATCTATCTGAAGAGATTGTGATTGAAAGTGGAAGATGATGTCTGTGCTGTCTGTGTAAAAAAAAAAAAAAGTGTAAACAGTGACTATGGTTTAACTATTGTAAATGGTACACATGAAACACCATGTGGTGGAATTTGAGGCATAGTGCAAAATGGTATTAATTTGAAAAGACAAGTTGGTCTTAGTAGTCAAGTGGCTTCAACAAGAATGGACTGATTGGATTACAGGGCTAAATCCTTTGAATGTGTTGGTAAATGCTATTACCTAAAGGGCATAATTAGTACTGGTGATGAAACAGAGGCTGACACCACTATAAACATAAGAATGTTGGAGAAAACTTTTGAAAACTGCTTCCCTTTTGACATCCAGCTTTTTGACATCCCTTTGCTTATAAGGTAAATTGCACATTTTGTGCAAGAACTGTCCCATGTTGTTTATCATGGTACTTGAAGCCCTCTCACATGACTTTAGAAACAGACTCCCATGAGAATGTTGTATTCTGATGATTTGGTGTTGATTGCAGAGAACGAAAGGGAGGCGGAGAAAAGGTTTAGGAAGTGGAGAGATGGTATGGGGCACAAGGGCTTAGGGGTAAATGTAGATAAAACAAAAGTGATGATATCTAGGGTTGCCTGTGGTACTGTCAAAGACGAGGGAGAGTGGCCATGTGCAGTTTGCCACAAGGGTGTGGGAAGTAATTCCATCTCGTGCTGTGTTTGTGATAAATGAATGCACAAGAGATGTAGTGGTATCAGAGGTAGACTGCGAGATAATGCTGATTTTATGTGTATAGCGTGTCGGGGAGAGCAGGTGGAGACTGTCAGGTGTGAAAGGATTGAATTTACTGATGAATCTCTTGAGTGTGTGGAAGAGTTTTGTTATTTGGGAGACATGTTGTGTGCTTGAGGTGGGGCTCTCACCTGGGTGCAAGCACCTGCATACATAGCCATAACCACTCTAATACCAGCCACTCCTCGATCCCAAGCTTTCTTATTGCCCACTTCACCACTTCCCTAGGGATTCTGTCAATGGCCTAATCCATATCAACAAAAATAAAGTACAGATCAGATCCCTTTTCATTCCTATACATTTTTCCTGAAGCTGGCAGACAATGAATATGGCATCAGTTATCCCTTTGCCTGGCATAAACCCAAACTGCATCTCATCAATACTCACTCTTTCCTTAATCATTTCATCTAGTACTCTCTCCATTACTTCATTTTCTGGTTCAAAAGTTTTATGCTTCTATAATTTCCTCTGTCCAGGGCATCACACGTCCCCCTGTACATATTTACAATAACACACTCTTCTGCCAACCATCTGGGCAACAAACCCAAATATAACCATATTTGTCAAATCAGTAACTAAACCAACTCTTATGTCTCCTGAGGCCTTCAGCAATTCAGCAGTCAACCCAGACACACCTGCTGCCTTCCCCAGCTGCATCCTACCTCTTGCCCTGCTCACAGCAGCTGCATCAATCAAAGGCCGAGGGCTAAACACTGCATCCAGTGACTCCAGATCTTCCCTGTTCCAGTCAAACCCCTAATTCAGCAACTGGTTATAATGCTCTCTCCAGGCACCTTTAATATCCTCACTGTCCATCACTACCCTTCCTTCACCATTCTTCACACACACTGCTCACCTATGATATTTCTGTTTCCCTCTTCATCTCATTTGCCACCTAAAGTATCATACTCTTCCTTTCAATGCTATTTAGGTTATCCAGTAAAAGTCTGTGAGACTTAGATTTTGCCTTCCATACCTCCTTTCTAGCCCTACACTTGGCAGCCTAGCATTCCTCTTGTTACCACCCCTTTTCAATACCCAGAAATGCTTTCCTTTCTCCTTAACCTAGCTTCTACACCCTCATCCCACCACCATGTTACCTTATATCTTGAAGGAACCTTTGTCCAGCCACACACTGAATCAGTAACATGCAGGAGATTGCTCTTATGAGCTTTGTACTGTTCATGAAAACTTCTGTCAACAGCTCCCATTCAGCCACAACTCTACTTATCTCACTATACAAGGCATACCTTACTGCTCGTTTTTTCAACTTCATATTTTCCTCCTATGTGCATTGGTCCTCTTCTTCACCATACGCTCCTTAAGCACCATGCCACATATCAGTAATTTGTGATGCTGCACACACAAAAATGAGAATGGTCATACAAATGTGTACTGCTCACATCCATTTCAGGTATTTCAAGCACCACAGTTGTAAATCATGTGCTGGCAAACTGAAAATATTATCATCTGTTTTCATTACAGCTACAACACCATACTGAATCATAATAAAAGACAAAACTATAACAATATTTTATACAGTGTCAAAAACTATAGCTTGCCATCAATGAAACTTGTAATATTTAAGGCCAGTTCCTCACCCTTGTCCTCCTGCAAGAAATGACCAGCACCAACCACAGTCTTCGTGACTGCGTGTGGAATGAGACGGATAAAAGTTTTGACTTCTCCTCTTGTGATTGGATCTCGATCTGAGAACATTATCAAGACTGGATGCTTCCATTGGCTCGCCAAAAAATCTCGTGTGGCCTTCATATCCGTGGCTACAGTAGTGTGGGAGGTAAGAGGCACCAAGAGGGGCCATTTTGCTGCTCCTGCTTTATGCAATCTGGATGGGAAAGGGGCTGCATAGGCTTCCAAAACAGCGTTACTAGGGTTGATAAGCCCACGTTTAAAGATGTCATAGATGGGCATAGCTGTGCCCAGAAGACGAGCAAAGCTGCGCCATAAAAGGAAAGGCATTACACGTCCAATGTTAGAGAATGAAAACTCCATCCCACATGGTAATCCAGTATTCATTATAACAAGACGTGAAAAGACATGTGGCATGTCTTTGACAACTGAAAGTCCTGTAAGGCCACCCCAGTCCTGACACACCAGTGTGACGTTGGTAATGGCCAAGTGGTCCAGTAGCAGCCGCAGTGTCATGGTGTGTAGCTCATGGGTATATGCCTCCATAGCAGTGAATTTATCAGACTTACCAAACCCAATGAAATCTGGGACAACAACACGATGTCCAGCATTGACCAGCCTGGTTACAACTGAGCGATACAGAAATGACCAGCTTGGTTCCCCATGCAGGCACAAGATAGTCTCTGGAGCATCACGTGGACCTGCCAACACAGAAACGAGGATGTATTACGTCATCAGGATATAATATACAAACACATTTACTGTACTTCCTTCGCATGTCCCTGAACATCACTGATCTTGATTTTAGTTTCCTCTTTTGACACAAGGCAATACCACTACTCCTGCACACAAAACAATGCACTCAATAATCACAAGCATAACTTCAATAATCTACATGAATCCTAACCAGATGAAAACAACATCAACAGATTTTGCTACGCAGAATATTTTGTATAACATTACTTGACCAAATATATGTAATAGCTATGAAACTGCTCTTAATAATATAAAAATAATCACTAGCATTTTCTGTAGTGATAATCACAGCACTAAACAGGTAATGACAGTTTACAGAATCCAATGGAATGCACAGTACAATACACAGGATTAACAATGCACTTCATAATTATAACACTGTAAGTTATAAATCGATTACCAGTAACCAAGGGCATACCATATTTTCCCACCCATTATAATCAGTATACAGTAAAACCTTGATATAACGGATTTCAATAGACCAGAATTCGCTTTTATCGGACTCGAGGAGCTACCGGACTAAATTCCTATATATCGGAAAACATCCGATAAAGCCAGAAGCTGTCCGGACTGCCTGACCACTTCAGCTATGTTCACCACAATAAGGTAAATAAAAGACATGTTTATCAGTGTACAGAAGAGTATTACAGTATTATATATATTATACCACTTGATTAATGTAGTGAAGTTTATAACACAGTACAGTGGAAGCTCGATTATCCAGGCTCGGATTATCCAGCTTTCGGTATATCCAGGCCGTGACCGAATGGTTCAGTGGTACAGTAATACATAGAATTATCCGTACAATAGCTCCGGTTTAAACAGGAGGCATCCAGCTGCTAAGGAGCGAGGCATGGGTAAACCAGAAAGAGTCTGCTCACCCTGCCCCCACCCACACCTCCTGTTCACAACTCGATCACAAGGGTGGTAGGGTGGACTTTGGTGTGGCAACTGATACTCCTGACCTAACCTAACCTTGCTTAACTACTTAATAATTTAACCTAATTTAACCTAACCTGACCTAACCTGGGCTCCAGTTGGGAAATTGGGAAACTAAATCCACTTTTGTGTACAATGAGTTTCTTCCATTATGCCCGAAGCAATCGTAGGTACGGCTTAAAGAACGTGATAATAAAAGAGAAAATCTTTCAGCAAGAGGTAATTTACTACCCTCAAAATAGAAAAACACAGAAAACAAACTGGAGGAATATGAAGTGAATCGGTGAAGTCTTAAGGCTGTATGCTTAGACGAAAAGTAATGGGTTTCCCAATTTTAGGGAACGAAATGGAACAAGAATGTCTGCTAATCAGAAAAAAAAAAAAAAATACTCATCTCATGTGTTCTCGTAAGTTAGCATTCAGTTCTGCATTCTTCGTTAGATATCGCGCTTCCCAACACATTTCGGACAGACAAAGCATAGTTATTTCTTCCTCTTACATTTACTGTTCATTCTTTTGTTCATTCTTCTGTGTACTGTATGTGTGAAAGAGAGTATTAATACAAACAATAATGCATTCCATTAACCCCATCATAGCTGCCAGCCTCGAACAATGCTTTACTGTACCGGTGTCAGGGATGCTGGGTTAGGGAGTGCTATAAAAAACTGCGAACAATTATGGGAAGGGTACGAAGGTTACTGGTATGTTTTCACGACCCTCCTCTACCATCTCAAACAGTTAAGCAGCCTCAAATGTTTTCGCCAATATGTTTAAATGCTAATGTAACATGCACCCTAATAATGAGTAAGTTTCTTCCATTATGCCGGAAACAATCGTAGGTATGGCTTAAGGAATGTTATGATAATACGCGAGGAAATCTTTCAGCCAAACGTAATTTACCACCCACAAAATAGGCAGAAAAATACAGAAAACAAACTAAAGCAATATGAATTGAATTGGTAAGGTTATTAGGCTGTATGCTTGGATGAAAATATATGAGTTTCACAATTATAGGGGACGAAATGGAACAAATACGTTTACTAATAAGAAAAAATACTTTCATCTCACGTGTTCTCGTAAGGTGGCATTCAGTTCCACATTCTTTGTTCGATGTCGCTTCCCAACACATTTCAGACCGAGAGAGCATACAGTTATTTCTGCTCCTTACAGTTAAGTGTACATTTATTGCACATTCTTTTGTTCGTTCGCATATGTGTGAAAGAGAGAGTATTGATACAAACAATAATGTATTCCATTAACCCCTTCATGGCTGCCAGCCTTGAACAATGCTTTACTGTACCGGTGTCAATGACGTTGAGTTAGGGAGAGCCATAAAAACTGCGAACAATTTTGGGAAGGGAATGAAGGTCACTGGTATGTTTACACGACCCTACAGTACCATCCCAAACAGCCAGGCGGTCCTTTCATCCCAGATGTTTTCGCCGATATGTTTAAATGCTAAAGTAACATGCACCCTAATTTTATGTTTAAATGCTAATGTAACATGCCCCCTAATTTTATTCATTCTTTCACGAATCATAGCAAATCACAAGATGGGTTTCGGGAGGAGGGGAAAAAGCCAGGTGTACCAGACAAGTCTTTTCACATCTGTAAGAAAAAGAAACTGACTTTATACCTTTGAAAAAATGGTTTTAAGGTCTGCCACGGGAGCACACAAATTTCTGAACTCACGAACATTGAGGATTTGAGGGGGGTAAACGTACACTTTGCTGTAAGCAGTAAAAGCACCTTACCAAATCAGTTCATCCTGATAGTCTATTATATTTTTCTGATTATTTCTGGGTTGGTAAATAAACATTTCTTGTTAAATCTGTTTCCCCGCTGTTTTTAGCTGTTCTGGTGTGACGACTCTGTTTGATTCATTAATGTAATGGCAGAAGACACTGTTCTAATCTAAGTGTTTAAACCTGGCCTAACCTGGCTTAACTGCACCTAATAATGTAACCTAACCTAATCTTCAGTTGAGAAGTTGGGAAACAAAGTTCACATTTGAGTACGATGAGTTTCGTCCACTGTGCTGGAAACAATCGTAGGGACAGCTTTAGAACGTGACGATAATAACAGGGAGGAAATCTTTCAGTAAGAAAACGTGATTTACCGAACTGAATATAGTCCGAAAAATACTGAAACAAGCTGGAGGAATATACATTGAATTGGAAGGGTCTTTCTGGTACTTAAAGTGTACATTTACCGGTAAATAAATCAGTCTAACAGTACATTACTTGTGTTTTGTTTCCGCCGGATTAATTGTGCTTTCGGACTAAACGGGCACCCCTTAACACCATAGCCCGGATAATCGGGTTATCTCGGTACAGTATCACAGTGGTAGTCAAAACAGTTTAAAAACAGTTCATGCGATCCAGAATAATGTCTGATATATCGGAAAAAGTCCGGATTAGCAGGGTGAAGTCCGGATGTTGCTTTAATCGGAATTTCGCATTTTTCGGAATGGTTTGGGTCCCAATTAGGCCGTTACTGAGAAGTCTTACCATATGTTAGCTTTTCTCTTTCTCAAACTGAAAGACTGTACATGCTTGGCAAGTTACTTGATAGTACAGTAATCAAGCAATAATTTCCTTACTTTTCAAAGAGTCAAAGTGAATGGTATATAAAAATACAGACATTTACCAGAATCTTTACCTTTAACAGTACTGGTGATATATTTTTTCCCCATTTGTTGTCATATATGTATACATACATACATACATACAAACATACATATATACATGAATTCACTTATTCATTCATCATCTAATCCTGTGCTTCCCCATGAGGACAGTAGGAGCCTAGGGCTAGGCAAGATGGTCCTGACATTTAAGATGAGAGTGACCAGCCTCACTCATCCCTGAGTGACATTATGTGAGCAATAAACCCCAACCACCCCTTGGATATAAACCTTCACCAGTCAATCTGATTGGAGCACCTTAATTACCCACTAAACCACCATATGCCATAATTTGGTTATATGTTACCATCCAGTGTGGTAAATGGTTTCCTGGTGTACTCAAAACCTTCTGGCTTGTCACTCATGGTAGTCACAAGCCAAATGGTTTCTTGTACACCAGGAAACCATTTACTTCACTGAGTGGCAACCATGTACCCAAATTATGGCACCTGGTGGTTTAGGGGGAAATTAAGGCACTCCAATCGGATTGGGTTGGTGCAGGTTTATATTCAAGGGGTGGTTGGGGTTTATTGCTCACGTAATGTCACTCAGGGATGAATGAAGCTGGTCACTCTCATCTTAAATGTCAGGACAAACCTGCCAAGCCCAGGGCTTCTATGCTCCTCATGGGACAACATTGGATTTGATGATGAATGAATGAATGAATTTACGAATATTTGTATGTATGGAAGTAAATACATACATATATTCTGAAATGCAGTATTCCATCTTTGCATGGGCTACTGTTGATCACTTTAGGGTTATCAAAGCTTTCTGGACTCCTACAGCATTCTAATTAAGTCCCCTAGGACAAAGGCCCCTTCTCAGGCATTCATCCCACATTTTTCTTCTGTCTGCAAAGGCTCTTCCTTCCACAACCAGTTACTTTCCCACAGTCTCTCCGTTAGTCTAAACCACCTCAGCTTTCCTAATAAACTACTGTATCTCACCTCCACTCTCAACACCCAAAAGTCTTAGTTCTGCACAAGTTTTAGTGTCGCTGTGTGGGATTCAACATGCATTTTGCCAGTATCACTGCAGACATATTCCTTCATAACTACCCATGTTTCACTGCTACAGAGCATCACCCTTTCAAACTTAATGCACAGAAATTTCTTTTCATCTGGAAAGTTCCTTATCATCAATAGTGGCATAAGCCATCTAAATTTCTTCCAACTGCTTCTAATACACACAGCCATACTGGCTTCTGGACTACCAGCCTCACTAACAATATCCCCAAAGTGGCAAAAGCCATCAACACACTCAAAACCCATATCACCTACAAAGATCAAACAATAAGGAGCCAATACCATCAAATTAATATACATTTAACCCTAACCACATTATTCCTCCACATATCATAAAAAAAAAACAATATATAGTACTGAATAAGGTAAACTAGTAACCTGCAATCAACTCCTAAATCACTGACATATAATACTACCTAAAAGTCACACAAAAATACCCAATACATGAGAAACCTTAGTAAAATGCAACCATCTCACTCGGGTATGCCTCATACACTGTAAAGAGAAATTAATATACAGTACATATTCTTTTGCCAGGGCTATTTGTACCAAGGGGCTGCAAGGAACGCAGCACGAGATTATGATATTCATCTAATGTAGTTTCAACATAAAAGTTGTGTTAAACAGCACCTTCTATTACTGATCCATTAAGAAAAGGGGGGAAATTTGGCAAGTCCAAGGTGTGATTTCTAATTTGAAAACAAGTATCCCTCATTTTAAAAATTCAGATACAATTGCAAAAACAAATTTATTTTGAGTAAATGTATGCTGAACAGGTTATGGTATAACATGGAATCACCGAGGTTTGATGTAAGGCAACTGGAGAAATCTACCCTGAGAGAATCTGCTACATCTATATAATGTTTGCATCAGCATAATCATAATTTTAATAGACATCAAACACAGCAACATCACAATGCAATATGTACTGCACTAAAGACTTAAAAAAGTTTTCCTACACTAGACTGTACAAAAATACAGCAAACTAGGTCCAAGGATAACTCAGAAGTTTCTGATCCCGTCCACTTCACTTACAATATTTCAAAAAGAGGCACCAAAACAACATGTCCACCATTTTCCTCAAGACATGGTAACTCAATTTTAAACCTGGCAACTGTAACTGTGAACAAGCTCTGAATGTCTGAAAAGCATCAAGTACTGTACATTATATCACACTGATGAATTCATCATCTGGCAAATGCCACAATATAATACCTGTACTAAGTAAGGAAACTTGCTGACAAAGTTCATGCAATATTTTCTAACCCCCTGACATGGAGAATTTTGCCACTGATGTATATACAGTAATACTTAGTCAGGCAATTCCCAGAAAAATTTCCAAATGACAACACTGATAACAATGTAACAAAATTGTTAGTAATCCTCTGACTGGCAGGATTTTTCAACTTCTGTATAAAAATTAACTGACAAATCGAATACAATATGATGGTCACTAGAGGGGTTGTCTGCTGATCCAGTGGACACAGGTTCAAATCCTTGTTAGGGCAGGGAACACTGTAGTAGTTTGAAATGTGTTAAAAGCAGACTTTACTGATCTACCATAAATCCTGCTAACAAGTCATAAAAATACTCCTGCTAATGCCAATAAAACAGTCCTGAATGAGACAGCCCTAGCATGAATTCAATAAGGATGATGGGTGTTAGTGCTGAAGTGGTGACATGTGGAGCTGTATGGTATGTATGACTTCTGGGTCTGAGGGAATGGACTGTTAAGCCAATGTCCTGTGTTGAAGATACAAAAAAAAAAAAAATAGTGAATGCAGCTACTGTGTCTAAATCAATATTCTACAGTAATTAAAAATACCAGTCATAATATTACTTTTATGGCATAATGGATGCAATAATAGTAAACCTCATACCAAACTCCATACTCATTTACCTTCATCCACATAGTGTAGCCGAGGCAGAATCTTCCCACCGCCAATGGGCAACTCCACATAGTTAGGCTCAAAGGCATACCCCAGTCTCTCGATGCCTCTGAAGCAGTCATCAGGTGTTCTAACGACAGACGGAGTTTTTCTGCACACTATGAAGGCAACCAGACCTTGCAGTGCCTCCTTCATGATGCAAAGTGACTGCAAGGTTAACACAATAGCTGGGAACACCACATACCGCTTAAAATACCACTTGAGCTTCAGCATCTTAGTGAGAATGTCCTGTGGATGGTATGGTTGTGTTACTAATATAGTGAACTGTCCTATACTATGGTACAGGAAAATAGTACTGTGCACTGATCCTTAAACCTTAAAAGACAATGTACAGTATCTACTTGACTCTGGCTAAAGCCTGATGGGTTTATCCACTGCCTGACTATCTC
This sequence comes from Coenobita brevimanus, assembly GCF_032717465.1. Classification (NCBI taxonomy): domain Eukaryota; kingdom Metazoa; phylum Arthropoda; class Malacostraca; order Decapoda; family Coenobitidae; genus Coenobita; species Coenobita brevimanus. Next base: position 3,440,223 of record NC_136974.1, on the reverse strand, counting down.
CCGAGGTCCAAGGGTAAATAAGGTAATAATCACAGTGATATAGGGAGGTGGTAACTATACAGCAAACTGGATCAAAGACATGTTTATTTGTGTGTACAGTAAAGTATCAAAACTGACTTGCTGAACATCTGTTAACTTCAAAGTCCTGAAAGAACCATAAAACAAGCCTAATACTGTTTAGGGAAAATATTACAGTACCATTTTTATAATACCCTGACATGAAATACTGTGGTTCTCTACATGATATTGTTTAAATAATCCATTAAGTGTATGTATGTCACTAAAAGAGTTAACAGATAGCTATATACTGTACTAAAATAGAACAAACCTTTGTTAGATGATCCCAAGTTTACCCAGAAAGCAATGGTGATAACATCACAAGATGCTCTCTCTCTCTCTCTCTCTCTCTCTCCAACCCAGTCATCAGCACTTATCTACTGTGAAGCTGGCATTATCAGTTATTGATACTAGCCTCCAGCAAGCAAAATAAACATCCATAAAAAGGGAGACACACAGTAGTCCCTAAACTTTTAATAATAACAGCAGAGTACTAGGTACAGAATACAATACATGATGCTGAATGGGTTCTTCTTTACAATAAAAACAAGTTCATAATATTGGAAGATTTAGCACAACAGAAGTGGGATAACTGGACAGAAGTTCTGGATAATGGAAATGTAAACCCATACTGACAGACTACACACAGCTACAGTATAAATGGGTACCATATATGTTTTTAAATAGGCAAGTCATTAGCTTTCATTTGGAGTTAAACAGTCCAGCTTGGGATAACGGAACAGTAAACCCATTCTGACAGACTACACACAGCTACAGTATAAATGGGTACCATATACTGCATATATGTTTTAAAATAGGCAAGTCATTAGTTTTCATTTAAAGATAAATAGTAAGACCAGAGGCCCAATCTAAAATTAGTTTTCATTTAAAGTTAAATAGTAAGACCATAGGCCCAATCTAAAAGATCCAGTTTCCAGATCCATTAATTTCATAATGCTTAGACATGTGTCTGAAAGAGAGAATAATCGACATAATTGGGTGATAATTCAGGAGCAGCACACTTGTGTATATGCAAGCTATGTGAAGGACACAGTACTGGTTATTTCTTGTTTTAGAACTGGTAGCGTAACTCTTGCTGAGCCGTAGACCTCAAATGAGGTACAATGAAGGTCTGCACAGGCCAAACTGCAAGTCCCAAATGAGGAACAATTTTTCATTCATTCATTCATTGACAGACGCCATGTATCCCAGACGGGGTGGTCAATGGCTTAGAGTTAATTGTTTTACAGGGAGGGGCACTAATCCTCCACCAACCCCACTTGACACGTAGGGATGCCAACAGCATCTGGTGTTCCCAGGCGGTCACCCATCCAAGTACTAACCAGACCCAACGTTGCTTAACTTCGCTGATCGGACTGGAAGCGGTGTACTCAACGTGGTATGGCCGTTACCTTAGGTTATAAAACAGTAACTCGGGGGGGATGGGGTAAACTACCATACAAAAAATCAGCCCAGCAGGGGTTAACTCTTACATTAACCCCCACTGAGCCAAAGACAAGACCTCATATGATGTACAATGAAGGTCTACATGAGCCAAGCTGCAAGCCTCATATGCAGTACACTTTACCTGATTATAAAAAAATGACTCCAGGGAGGTAAACTACCTTTTAAAATATCAGCACAGCAGGAGTTACAGAGCTGGACAAAAAAATGCTGGGCAAATGGAGGCTGCACATCAGCCTTAAACAGGAGGGCATACAGGCAAAGAGTTTACAAGAGAAAGTATCCACAAGAATGTGATGGTAATCAGACACTGGAATAACACTGATATGATGATGTAATGCATTACAATATATAAAAGCCCATGCATCCTGGTATGAAAGTGAAATACTTTTCTCGTTTCAGTGACTAATATCACATGCTCATAACAAGCTAGGTCCAGGTCTGAATCCCAGCTGAAACAGGGATTAAATTGTCAAGTCTCATTCAACCATTACATTGGTTGGAAGTAGTGTACAATATGTGGCACAGCTGAGTCAGCAATGTCTCAGTTATGAGGTTCCTGGGTGAGGTGGCAGCATCCTTATCCTTACATCCCAAGGATAGGGTCCACAATCATGACTAAAAGTGTGAAGTCATGTACTACACCTCTTTTCAAAAGCTGGTAGTCTAGAATCATACCCTGGCAAAGGAGACAGTTTAATTGAGGATGTGAAAGCTTTCCAGGGCAACTGATTCATTTGTAAGGGGATAGGATGGACAGATGTCTGACTTTAACCTAAGCAGTCCAGCTTTTCAGCTCCCTGTCCTCTCTCCAGTGCAACCACTGGCCAGATGCTCATTAATATCTTTTTTGGTTAATGAGCAGATAATAAGCAGCAATCACCCTAGATGAGCTTTTGCATGACTGGTTCAAGAACATTTGAAACGAAATACTGGTATGTATTTCAATGGATTCATAAATATAAAAATAAATAAGTAAATAAACAATACATAATAAAAAGAAAGGGCAAACATACCACCATTACAGTAGGCATCTAGGTGTGGTGAATATGCATTTAGTTCACACTTTGTGTACCAGGTTGGGGATCAAGTCCATTTCTTGGTTGTTGGTGTTGGGGTTAGGGCTGTAACTGACAAAAAGTCTGATTAAGCCCTTATGGTAGCTTAACAAGAAGGATAACCTTCACAAAAGGTTAGGGAAGCTGGCAACACCTGCACCTGAAGATGGAAAAAATAACAAAGACTAGAAGCCAGTCCTGTAGTAGTTGCAAGATGACCATGAAAAGATAGGGAATCACCAGCAGAAGGCAAGACTCAACCTTATTTCACCAGTACAGCAACACTCAAACCAACACTAGCTATCCCAAAATCAACAACGATGAATGAAAGTCTTCAGTAACAGGAGATCCGTATGTGGCAATAGCATGCGAGCAAATCCAGGCCCATTTCAGTTTCCTAAGTTTATGAAACAGATATTCCAGTTCTGTGAATGAATATTTGTAATTCTTTATATCATTTCTTAGTTTAAAGGGAAACAACATCTGTATTGGATCCAACAAAGACATTTTTAAAACTATCTATCTATCTATCTATCTATTGCCAGACGCCTCAATCCTGTAAGGGGTGGCCACAAACAAATCGTCTCCATGTCGCCCTGTCCCCCGCCATTTCATTGCCCTGCTCCCAACTCACACCCCCCTCTCTCATATACCTCTCCACCCCATCCCTCCATCTCATCCTCAGCCTCCCCCTCCCTCTCCCCTCCTCCACCTCACTCACATACACTCTCCTCGTCAGTCTCCCACCCTCCATCCTCTCCACATGGCCAAACCACCCCAGTGTGTTCCTCCCAATGCTTACCATCACACCCACATCCACACCACAACGCTCCTCTATATGCTCATTTGTCAGCCTGTCTCTCAATGCGACTCCACAAGCTCCCCCCAAATAACTCATTTCCACTGCTCTCACTCTTGACTTGTGTCCTTCCAACAATGTCCAAACCCCATTTCCACACGTTAGAGTTGGTATCACAATACTGTCATGTAGTAACTTTTTCATATCCATGCTCACTTCCCTGCTTCTCATCACTGCTCTCAAGAAACCAGCAACCTTTCTTCCCTGTTGCACCCCATCAAGCACTTCACCCTTCAAACCTCCATCCTTACTCATCACACTACCCAAGTACTTAAACGTACTCACATTTTCCATTTCCTCACCATCCAACCTCACTGCACATTCACTGACTTCACCCCTCTCAAAGACCACCAATTTACTCTTCCCTGCATTCACCCTTACATTACGTTTCTTACACACTCTCCCAAACTCATCCACCAAGCCTTGCAGCTCCCCACTGTCTCCACTCAACAACACAGCACCATCTGCAAACAACAGCACAGGGAGCTTCCAAACACTACCCTCCCCCACCAGGGCCACTCCAACATCCACCAACCCACCCTGTACCTCTTTTATTACCCCATCCATGTACAGATTGAACAACCATGGAGACATGACACATCCCTGCTTCAACCCAACCTTCAAAGAGAAAAACTCACTCAGTTCACCATCCACACGCACTGCAGCCCCAGCACCATCATACACACTCTTCACAGCACCCAACAACCTCCTACCCACTCCACACATTCCTAATACTTTCCACAATCCACGTCTATCCACCTTGTCATATGCTTTCTCCAAATCAACGAAAGCCGCACACAACTTCCTTCCCCTCTCCAGAAACTTCCCCACCAAAGTTCTAAGAATGAACATCCAATCCACACAACCTCTCCCCTTCCCAAAGCCTCCCTGCTCCTCTCCAACCAGTTCCTCTGTTCTCTCCCCAACTCTCCCAACAAGCATCCCACCATACACTAAGTACTGTAATTTAACTGCATTCTGAGTTCGATGAAGTTGCAACAAACTGATCTCAGTAATTTCACAGGAGAGACTGCCTATACTGAAGTGAATGAGAAATGGCAGAAAAGCATCCCCCCTAAGGTGGGGAGAGGAAAAGGCTTTCCATCCCTCGTCACTTGTTGGTCAATGGAGTTCAGAAGAATAGGAACATGTGAGTATGCTTACATTTTTCCCTAATGTTTCTATAGGTACCCCATATTACATCCTGGAAATAGCCCAGTCATCATCTTGAATGAATATGCATTTACAAGGACCTAAAAAATAGCATATACACTTTATGCAAAATTAATTCAGATTGAAGAAAATAAAAAGGCTTTCTAAAATGTGTGCAACAGATGTCCTGAAATCAGCCACTCACATTCTCCTACTGTCACCGAATTAATCCACAGTGTTCAAAAGTTTTATATACTGGCTACATTTTATAGGTAGCTATCTGTAAAATGAACTCGAAGGTATACTGTATTGCAAAATGTATAGATACAGTAAACTCTCAATTATCCAGTGCAATTCAGCCAACCCTTACTGCAGAACGCCGAATATTGCATAGTACCCCCCCATTGACTCAACATTCAGCATTGAGCCAGATAAAGTGTTACTATCCGTCTTGACCCTCTATCCTAAAAACTTTCCCATAAGTACAAGATGAAAACTGAGCATAAAATACAATACAGTACTGGCACAGTACTGTAATACAGTACACAGTGTACTATGTACTCGCCTACTGCTGGCACTGATGGTAGGCAGAGTTGTACACCATGCAATACAGCACAGTGCACTTATTCCCGTGTTGTCTAGAGGCAAATGCATCACTACATAGTACTAGGACATGAAACACTGAGAGGCCACAAGCTTAGTAACAGCACTACAGCAATGAGTGAGGCATGGGAGATGACAGAGTAATTCACAGCACTAAGGTTTTGCCACGGCATGGTCACAAGAGCAAAGCACACATACTGGTATACGTCTTCACATTACGAAATCCACGGCAGAGAATGAGAAAGAGGCGGTAGGCTCGGCATGCTGGTTGGACCACTCCCACAGCACATTCTGATTAACTAGCATGCTGTTGGGTTCTCCCAGGCGCTTACTGGGTCCTGTGCCTAAGCTGGATGATACGTCTTGCCGCCAGATATTGCACAGGACAGCCAGTTGCTTCCTGTTTTGGCGCCAGATGTTGCGTTAACTGAGCTGAGAAAAATGCGCCAGATATTGCACTGGGCCAGTTATTGCGACAACAGGTTAACTGAGAGTTTACTGTATAGGCTATGTGTTGATGTTCAATAATAAGAATGGTCAGTCAAAAATTGCTCTGGTATAACTGCAGTTGAACCATTTTGGGGGGCTGATCTTTTAGTAAAGTGTTGATAGGGTATGTTTATTTCCATACCAACGTGAAGTATGTCATTAATGTGGGAATGTGTAGAACTGATGACAGTGGAGAAAAAAGACTGCCATGGAACATCAGCTAGATCATTTCTAAACCCATCTCAGTCTACCCTATTAGTGCCATCTTCTCACTCTGACTGGTTCAGAATGAGGAGATTTGGAGCAACTGATGAATGAGGCGTTGTTGAGATTGTAGTCAGAGGATCATAGGGGTGACTATCTATCCTGTTTTGATCTGGGTTATTTGTCAGGATTAGGTCCAAGGAATGGGCACTACAGTCAGGATTATCTGGTACTCTGCTTGGCTGTTTTACCAGCTGTGTGAGATTAAATGATTCATCAAACACCTTGCATTCTACAAAAGTATGGTCAGTTTTGGAAGAAGGCAATAAGCATTCTACATAATGAATATCAAAATCACCCAATACAGTCAATACTAAGGGTGGGGTTAAGGTCTGTCAACCGTGTGCATATGAAGTCAAACATTCTGGGTTCTAGTGAGACATGGAGCAATAAACTACATATATATTTGGTTATATTAATTTGGTTTGTACAATGAATAATCAAAATTAGTGAAAGTGAAGTTCATGATAGTGTCAACTGCATATCCAGACTCAATATATCAAAAAGTGCCACCCATGTTACAAAAGTTTTTGAGGAGATGGTAAACAGGAAAACTGTATGGGGTGTTGAGGGAGAGATTTGGCCTTCTGTGAGAAATTGGGCTAGGGGCATGGATTCAAGGAAGAAGTCAACAGAACTCAAAACAGTACTAAGACCATGGATGATGGTAAAATACAGTATAAGGCTGAACCTGCACTTCACCACTGATGAGCAAATTTGTGGTTGCAATAACCACAGCTGGCACAGCTGCTTATTGACAACCAGGAGAGCCCTGTGTTGCCAGCCCTACCCTGCCATTGGTGGCATTCTGAGGTATCACTGCATTTGCCCTTGATACTGAAGTGGCCATTGTTTAATGGGAGGATGGAATAATAGTTGTGATGTCCAATGTGCATGTAGTTTGGGGCAGACAGCTGGGGGTAGATGTTTATGAGTATGCTGACCAATTCTGTAAATGAAAACACTGAAAATATTCAGGATTGGGATGCCCATCATCCAGTCACTCAGCATAGTGGTACTCTATTTGGGGTATCTCTGCACTCAGTGATCAGCTAAAAGATTTCCTGCACACCAGGAAATCATTTATTTATGGTGGGTGGTAACTTATAACCAACCAACACGTGTTCCCTAAGTGTCAACAAGAGGGTTGATGGAGGGTTAGTGCCCCTCCCAGGAAAGCAACTACTGGTAACTAAAAATACAAAGAAGAAGCCTCGGATTAGGATTGATCAACAGGTGACAACCAACGACAGGACAAGGGACATGGTATGCAATGCAACATGAAATGCAAGGGATGCAAATGATGAGGTGAAAGAGAGATTACCCAGGTGCTTGAGGGTGCAAAATAGGACATTTGTGGATTAACTGAGACTAAATGGAAATGGGAAAAATGGCATTCCCCAAGCTAGACCCTGTATTGGATCATATAGCCTCGCTAGGTTACAGCAGCAAGCTACTATTCCCAGCATGGCAGTCCCAGGCGAGGCTCGAACTCGCAATCCCCCGATTACGAGCTTGATGCTCTACCACTGAGCCTTCATGCCCCCTGAGACTAAATGGAGAGGTGAGGTAAGAGTGTGACAAAATGGCGATATGGATGGGGTATATGTGCACGAGTAGGTGAGAATGAGAGGACACAAGAGGGTGTATGTATTGTGTACAAGAAATGGAAGGAGAATATAAAAGAGTATGGATCAGTTGCCATCTTGTGATCACCTTGTTGAGTACAACCTTGTTGGACTTTGGTTAGTCTACTCCCACTGGGTGTACAGGTTGACAAATGAAACAAGAGACAACACATTTCATAAGACATAACCTAGATAAAAAGTTTACATCTTGATCCCCACTAAATATTCATAGATAAGCACCCATGGGTAAGCATACCTCCACTTTCCCATGGGGAGGGCCCTGATCCGATCCTGATGAGGGGCCGATGGTTCCCTGCGGTGTATGTAAGGTACTATACCTGTAGGACGGAGCCAAAGAAGTTGCTAACCTGCGATCATGCTTGGATGGACTGAGAGACTGGGGTTTAAAAAATAAATAAAGAAATAAATAAACTTTGGAATACGTTCTAAGGTACTGACCCCAGGTATAGAACTTTCCCTTAACATGCGTATTTTGAGTACATGAAAGTGCTACCGGACCCTCCCCGTAGTGCCGCTAAATGAAAAACTGCACGATTTTACTCTAACTTGGGTATAACTTTAGAAGTAATCAACGTTACCAATTTTCATTATATTACGTCCCTGAACTATTTTAACTAAGACTTACCTTTTAAGCCTAGTTTGAGTTGGGGGAGCAAATTCTGTAGAGGTGGTCATATAGTGGTTTAGGTTAGGCTATCGCTCAGTAGCGGATGAATGTCGCGCCATATTGGCTGGTGCAGGCGTGTGCACTCGGTCTATGTCAGGCCCTAGGTTAGGTTAGGCTAGGTTAGGTTAAGTTAGTCTGGGTTAGTTTCATGCAAAATGGTGTGTTTTTAATTAATTTAGATCTTGATTTTGGGGGATAAACCCTCTTTTGGAAATCTTACTCAAAATTCCAAAAGGGGGATTTTCCCCCAAAAATGAAGGTCAAAACTAATTAAAACACAGTATTTTGCATTGGAAAACATATAAAAATAATATTAAAAGAAAACGTTGGTTACTTCTAAAAATTTACCCTAACTTGGCCTAAACTTGCAATCTTACTGCCGGGTAGATTAACGCTTATGCCGTTAATTACGAAGGGCATTGAAAAGGATGCAGAGCCATGGCATTGTCTTCTTCTGCCACTGACCCATGAGAAATAATATCCAAGATGCTAAACAATTTGGGGCAAGTAAATGTTAAACAGTGACCTACCGCGTGACGTCACGCACTGTTTACATCGAGCAGCAGTGGGCCAAAACAAACGGCAAGAAAACTTAAGCGGGAATTTTGACCGCGTTTGAGAGTAGTTTTTACATTTCAGCGCGGACAGGAAGCTTACTTTTGGTTCCTGTTCTTCAGAAATGTTATGTTAAGGTATGATGAACAAACATGCTGCAGTCTGCTCGGTGTAGCCTTAGGGTGGCTGTGGTTGGAAAGCCAAGTTCGAGCGATTTTCACCAAGGAGAGTTGAGGCTGAACAAAGTGTAGGAAAAAAAAAGTCGAGGTTGAACGTGCACCAATTACTTTGCCACCGATAAGAGAACATTGCTTCCCACTTGCATTTTTTATTACTATTGTCAGTGCTCCGCAATCTGTAAATGGTATAAGAGGTGAACTTTGGTTATCCATCAAGTTAAATCTCTGTCTATAGACGGACGTCGTAATCCCGGAAAGGATGACCAGATTAATGTACTGCAAGGTGGTACCTTCTTTTATTGTACTGTATTAGCACTCTGTACCTTTTACACAAATAAATATTTCAATTCATTTCTTCGAGGTTGCCAATCCATTACCTTGCTTTTCATACTCAGGTCCAGGACAAAACTGAAAATCAAAATTATGTAATGTTATTATAATTAAATATCATAATGAGAATCAGGACAATATAATATGATACTCTGATGTTTGGCAACTTCTAATTGCCATGGCAGAACATGAAAAAGTAGAAAGAAGAGCCATGTTTTCAAAGCGGCCGTTTGTCACTGTGCTTTTCATACTAGAATCCAGTGTTGCCAGCACGGGGCATGTGAGGGCAGTGGTTGCTAGTTTCGAGAGTGTGCTTGAACGCCCAGTTGGGCTACTATTTGCGCTTATCGTTAGACGCGAGACGAAGAGGCATAATTATATTCTCATATTGTTACTGGTGCCACAGTTGTAGGGAAAATATAGAAACCTTTACCTCACCCATACCATCCATCACCAACCTTGTTATGCAGCGTAGTCTGGGCCCGACTTCTCGGGGCCAGCCCTGTTCGGCCCTAGTCCCGAGGGCCATCTACCAGGTCGAGGCCCTAACAAGGAAGGGCCTCCCTGCGCCCCAGACCAGACACGCACCCGGGTCACGACGCCCCCGTGAGTGATCCAGTGCCTCCTGCAGGAGGACTCTCTGGAAGGCCTCCCTACTACTCCCGGGCGTCGCCTCAGGTAAACCCAGGCCAAATGATGCAGTGACGACGCCCTAACTCCCAGGGTCGTGTGAAAAGACTTAGTAGTGACAGTGACCTCCAGTGATACAGGGCAGTGGGACAGAAATAAAACCCACAAAGGTCGCTACTCCAGTCAACCCTGAGTATTGTGCCTATAACTAAGTTCTCTAGAAACGGATCGAGTTATACCTAGAGTGTGTGACTCCGAGACTAACTCACTACCAACAGTCCAGTGATATAAAGTATGTAAACCAGTGTCGCCACAGCTCTGTGTTATTCGCCATATAGTGACTCAGATGTAAAGATCATGCTATGTAGCCTACTGTGTTATTAGAGTACTAAGTTCCCTAGAAACAGAGCGATATCTTAAGTGTCCGACTCGGGGATTAACTTACTAACAATAGTCCAGTGAAGTAAATTGTATAAGTGAACGTCACCACAACTCTGCTATTCACCCCCACGCTAACTCAGGTGTAAAGACTGTGCCCATGATCTGTTATGGTAATATTAAGTCCCTTGTCATTTTATCCCAATCATATCCATTGTACCTCTGTATGTATATTGAAAGGAAACTGATCGAAGGCAATAAATGTGTTAAAGTGTCCTGACGAGTTTTTATGCCTTGTTCCTTTGTAAGTGTTCTACTTCCGGTCTAAAAAGAGGACCCCGATCAGTCGCTGGGGTCTTTGACGCGAGAAGTCGATCCAAAGACCACCAGCATAACAGTTAATACCTTTGTATTATCGGCTGGCTTGGAGTTCTGTTTAGGATGCATCGTATTACGAAGGGTCTTATGATATAGCTGTCCGATTCAGTGCCTTTCATTATAGGCTATCATTCCCAGAACTAAAAGAAGACTGAAAAATGCGGACACACTGACGGATCGCCACAGGGTGCTCACTTGAGGATCTGGTACTCGTGGAAATGATAAACAGATTATGATATTACGAACAATATTGCGGATTATTCTGATATACAGTAAAAAGAACAGATGAACAGCATTGAAACAAACTATAATACATTGGGCTACTTTTCTGACAAAGTTTGGGCGGGTTGGCGGGTAGCTGATACGGGGATCTGGTACATCTGTCAGAGTCTTTCGGAAGTTTCTGCATTTTCTTCTTTCACTACAGCAGGGGGAGGCGAGAGGACGTGTTGCTTAGTGACGCTGTTCTATTCACCAATTCCTGTACCAGTTTGTTAGCTTCTGCATATCATCAAGGTATTTGTGAATAATAAGGCTTAAACAATGAAAACAATATAAGGAATTATTGCATTTTGGTAGATTGTTCATGATATTCATGGATGTTATTTTGGGGGTAAAGGTGTCATGCCGCCCAGTTGTCGATGTAGCCTCGGCGGCCAGGTTTAAAATCTTTCTTTGAAGTGGTGCTGTAAGCGAATATCAGATGTTGTGTATGGAATCTGCGTGTTGGATTTATAATGCAGGATACCTGCGATTAATTGTAGCCTTAATATAGATACTGTTTGGTAAAATGACCAGGTGACTGGTAGTAGATTAATGGGACAGGATAATACTACCAATACTTTACCACTCCTTAACTACTTGGACATTTTTCGGGAAATCCTTAGGTCACGGGCGCATCAATTCCACCAGTTTTCTCAAGTTCTTAAGGGAAGTACTTTTAGTACAATATGCCGCAGGTACCTGCTTGATTTTGACAGCAAAACGTATGTACAACAAATTTTACTTATTTTAGGGAGTAAACATACGCATAGCTTTAAAGCATTAGAGGCGCCTTACCAAATCAGTTCTTCATTCTTCCTGATAGTCTGTTATGGTAATATACCAGACGGGCACGGCAATTTCACCAATAACAAATTCAAAATCTCAGGGCAAGTAATTTTGTTAGAAGCAACACAAATAACTAACTGTTCCACTGTGAGTGCAAGAAGTGATTGGAAAAAAAGACCAAATATATCTATTTGGAGGTATTTAAGGGAGCAGCAAGGTCACCCGTGACAGTGCTTACTGACAGTCTCCAATTGGCCACGTTGACTAACCATTGCTCTGATTGGCTGTCTTAGTGTCTTCTGGTCAAAACAATGGGAAACTAAATTTAATCAAACCTAACCTAATCCAACCAAACCCCACATACATTTGACAGCCAGCTTTCAAATTTTAAAATGTGTTAGGAATTTTAAGTATGGCTGGGGACTGGTAGACATCTGCAGAATATTTATGCACTAAATCCTTGTCTATAGCTTTCAAAGCTGTTTTTAAAAATTCCCAGTAGCTGTGGTAATCCAGGAATAATAAGTAACCTCCCAAAGACTCATTTCAATAGAAAATGTGGAAAAACCATGTTCGTTTGGTAAAGAATTACTCAAACCAATAGATGTGGCATATCATATTTTCTGTTGTAATGAGTTTTTCACAGGTTACATGTTATAATTCCTGAATTACCACAGTAATGTGATTTTTATAACACCTCTGAAAGCAATAAATGAGGAATGCATAAAGATTTTGCTGATGTCTGCTGGTAGCTGGCCATATTTAACGTTCATAACGATCATTTTTAAATTTGAAAGCTGGCAGTCAGACACAAGTGAGGTTGGATTTGGTTAGGTTTGGCTAAATCATTGTTTCCCATTTCTTTGACACAATAATGCGTCCAGTTGGAGCGATGTTTGGTAAACCACAAATTCTGATCTTGAAGTCCGTTATACCGAGGTTTTACTGTGTGTGTGTGTGTGTGTGTGTACTGAATTTATATATAATACAGTATATGTTAATTTATTTATTTATTTATACACACACGGTCAGAGAATGGCAGTCTCTTATCAGTTGCTACCACTATGATCTTTTCAACATCTGTCCTGTATATTTCTGTATGAAGGTGGTAACCCATGTCTTCGACATCTGATCTCCTCTTACACATGCACTTCTCAGGATGAAAGTACAGTATCCACATTTCAGTCCATCTTTTTTAAGTTCACTTAGGTCCTCTTGCAATTTTTAGGAGTCTTCTTGTAGACAGTGATGTCATCAGCGCATAGGTAAACCACACTTATATGTTTCACAACACCTGGGAGATCATTAATGTACAGGATAGAAAGGAGAGGACTGAGGACAAATCCCTGAGGAACAGCACTTGACATTTTTCCTCTCATTTAGGATGCCATTTTCTGTGACACATTGTCTTCATGACAAGAAATTCCTTATCCACTTGAGATTTTTTCTTTCAATCCTAAAGTCGTAGTGTACTAAAGTCACGGTACACTACATCCACAGTTTTCCCATTGCCTACGGCATCAGTCCAGTGTCCTTCACCTTAGTACAAGCCCATTTTAGGCATTAACCTACCCTGACACCACTTAACATAGACCTGTGTGATTTGAGACCATACACCAACCTTACCTTAGTTGTCAGTTATATAGTGCCCTCTGATTGGCTGAAATCTGAACCCAAATGCACCAACAAAAACCTACGGTAGTTCAGTTGCTTGGCGGAGACTGCCTTTTCAACGGTGCCCCCTCAGCTTGTTTTGTTATTTGCACAAATTTTCTTATAGGTTACTTGAGAGGAGCATGTAGAATGACATGGAGGGACAGGTTGACGAATGAAGAAGTGATAGAACGTTGTGGGGTGGATGTGGATGTGATTGAGAAAATTAGGAGAATTACATTGTGTTGGTTTGGACATGTGGAGAGAATGGAGAATGAAAGAATAAGAGAGTGTATGTAGGTGAAGTGGAGGGAAGGGGAGACTGAGGATGAGGTGGAGGGATGGAGTTGAGAGGTATATAAGGGAGGGGGGAAAGAGTTGGGGGGAGGGCAGTCAAATGGTGGGTGACTGTGACCTGGAGGCATTTTGTCTGCAGCCACCCTTTGTGGGATTAGGGCATCAGCCAATAGATAGTCTTAAAGGTTTCTTAGTTGGTTGTTTTGGTCTAACACAGCCTTTTGCTCCATTCGCTCCACATTGAGTATAACTCCTGCTTCTCCTTTATCCTGTCAGTACTGAAGAGGAAATCTGTACAGTTTTATTTTTATTCTCTATATATGGCCATTGAAAGTTGTAGGCCTTCCTCTTTTCAGCCAGTGCCTCACATTCTAACAAAAAAATTTAAATATCCTCGTTCTTCCAACATTACACAATTTCCCCCTCCCATCCATTTTACTTTTCTTTCAGTGGTAGACTTCCTATTCTTGCTCTGAAAATTATTATTGATGATTGCCATTTGCAATAGGGTACCAATTTTCCTCCCAGATCCCCTTTTTCCTCTCCCAGTATAGTTTGTTTCGCCCCCACCCTCCCCACTAATTCTTTAGTATCCTGTGTATTCCACACACACTTCATTAGAGTTGGTATTTACTGCTTTCATCCACCATTTATATATTTCCTTCAGTGACACATTTTACCACATCATGATGCCATTACAGTAATCTCTTTTATTCGGCGTAATTCAGCCAAACCCTATGCTGTATAATGAGACGCTGGTTGTTGCATAATATCCCCCACAAGCTCAGTGTCATGTTGTCGGATATTGCATTACTATCCGTCACGACTTTCCCAAAAACTTTCCCATGAGTAAAAGATGAAAATTAAGCATTTAATACATTAAATTGATACAATACAATAATAAACTAATACAGCACTGGTTGGTTACTGTTCATGAGCCAGGTGATACACCTAGATGCCGGATATTGCATAGAACTACCAGAAATACAATAAATCAATGATATTATACAGTAATACACTAATACAGCACCGGTTGGCTACTGTTTGCGTGCCAATTGATACACCTCGATGCCGGATGTTGTATAGAACTTGTCGGTTATGTCCTGTTTCAGCACAGGATATTGCATTAATAGAGCCAAGCTGGCAGTGCCAGATATTTTGTTGGACTGAATATTGCAGTCACGGATAATTGAGAGTTTACTGTAATGTGCTGGAGCTTCCCAACTATTGCTCTTGCTTTATGTCAGAGCTTCTTATTTCACCTTTCCAAGGACAGTTTGCTGTATATCTTGGTGCACATAATATTCCCGTATATACTGTGTTTTCTACCCTTTTTTAATGCTTTCCTCAACCTCACTGAATGATACAACATTTGTGCCATACAAAACGGATCGGGAAAATTATACTTTTCCATCATGTTTTGACTGCTGATACCTTATGACAAGGGTCAGGGAACTTTGGGGGGTATTACTCAAAAATTTGAGTAAAATGAAATAACCACCAGACAAAAAAAAAAAAAGAAAGAAAGAAAAAATGTGTACACGTCTGTCAGTAGTGTGGCGGCTAGGCAATAAATGTGGTACATTATACATGGTATTACATCTTGTTCACTAAAACATACATCATTTATGTGAAATATTGGTAATACCGTATCCTGGATGCATTACCGTACGTCTCATACGGCATGTATTACTCCCCAAATTATTAGATTTACCCCGTTTGGAGTAATTTACCCCTGTTCCCTGGCCTCTGCCTTATGACAACTTTTCTCAATAGCTGAGAGTATCATGTATAGTTTTTTTTTTTTTTTTTTCTCTCTGGTTGGTCTTTCATATCAAAGATTATAATGCTGCATTTTTCCTAATCAGTCTTCATGTCAACTCCCTTCCTATTTTCTCAGTAGCTAAATATTTTCCTCGGCTGTTAGGGTCATTTCTGCCGTAATCAGTCCATCATCTGTGAAAAATATGGTTGCTACTCTCAGATGCTCATTTTTTATCTTCCCCTGTCTCTTCCAGTTCCATCATTATCCATGATCTGTCCATCTATAGCCAGACACCACAATCCTGTAACGGGTGGTCGTGTGTCTTTTGAGTTGCCATAGTAGTTTTACGAGGAGGGGCACTAACCCTCCTCAAACCAACTTGTTGACATGTAAGGAACACATATGGGTTAGTTATATGGTTACCAATCAGCTTTGTAAATGGTTTCCTGGCTTACTGGAAATCATAACGTATGTTATTAGCTTCAGCATTGTTATGGATCCCGTACACCCCTTCTTTATTCCACTTATTTCCATTTCTGCTTGTTTTGCTTCTAAATTTATTATTGTTCCATCTCCACTGTACAGTTTTACTACTGTTATTCTTAGGTCAGTTTTATATTTTATCATTATTTCAATCAGTTTCTTATTTACTGAGTCGCATGTTTTACTGAAGTCCGCCGATGTTACTGCCAAAGGCTTTTTCATCCTGTAGCTGTGCTCAACACAGTACTGCAAAATAAACAGGTCATCTTCAGTTTTTCCTCCCTTTGTGAAACCAGTTTTTGTTCCCATGACTACTATTTATTAAATGTTTTTCTATATACAGTATATTGTCTTTTTCCATCATTATTATTGTAATTTGATTTGTCAATGCTTTTTTTTTTTTCTTTTCTTTTTTTTTTTTTAATCCCCTTGCACTCACCATGTTAAAAGTGTTATCCCTTGTACTTTTCTTTAATGCTTTGTACCATCCTGGTTTAGTATTACCTTGGCCTGTTGCCTTTCTCTTCTTTATTCAAACAATCCTTTACATCTTCCTCTGTTATTCTACTTTCTCCATTGGTATGATTTCCTTTTCTATTTTTCCCCCTATATCCATGTGCACTCAACATCCACATTCTTTTTACTGCCTTTCTTTAGCTCTCTTTCCTTCTTCTTGTAGCTGTTTTCTTTCCTTATTCCATACTTCTTCCATCTTTGTTTTATCATATACATATATGCCTTTTCAGAATTAGCCTTCTCATCCTCCATTTTATTTCCTTCATAATGAGTCCTCACCTTTTTACTATCTTTTTCTGATCTCTGGTACTTTCTCCTCATGTTCTGTTATTGACCCATGCACAAGACCCAGCACTTTATTTTATTTTTTTATTATTATTATTATTATTATTATTTTTTTTTTTATTTAATTTTTTTTTCTCCACATTGGTTCCTGGGTAATTCTTTCCCCATCCCAGACTCTTGTGTATTTCTTTTTTAGGATTACATCTGCCAAATTTTTTAGGATTTCATTCATTCTTTGGATGTCCACTACCCCTTCTTCCTTCAGGTTGACCTCAACTTTTTCAGTAAATCTTCTTATATCTCCTTCCTCTGTACTATAATACGAAGTCCCTTCCCACATCTTTCCCTTACTGTTATAATGTATGTTCTCCGTTTCCACTGGGAATCTTCCTACTATTAGCCTGTGGTCCTGTGAATCTATATTTTTTTTTTTTGTCCTCATCTATATTCATCCCCCTATACCAGCAATACATGTTTTTATTAACTAATACAAAATCCACAGCACTTTTCCTGTCTGCCTTACTCCAGGTATAGAACTAAAGCATATTGCTACTGACCACAGTGCACCACCAAGAAAAAGAAAAATGCATTGCCTTTAACGAACCAAACATAAGCCACCATGAGACACTTACCGGTATTTAGACCTCACAATTTCATCTTTTTGTAATTGGCATGAGAAAGCTATTATGTCTTTGTTAGAATCATCCATGTTGAATACATCATCATCATATTGATGGGGTTATTATCCACCTGTTAAGTTAGTAAATTTGGTAAATCTTTATACCAAACTTGTCTGAAAAAAACAACAGGCCATAGGCTTACATTATTATTATTATTTTTTTGTTTTATTTATTTATTTATTTACTTTTTTCAGAGATATTAACATGTATCTGTATCTGTCTATATATAGCTATATGTTTATAAAATTATTATATATATATATATATATAAAGCAATCTTATTATTAAAAACTTACTGTAATCCTTATACCCAGTAAATAAAAGTTTTTAAAAATACATCTTTGCTAATGAATGCACTCGGACAACCATTCAGCTGCTAGCTGTCAAAAGCCTAAGGCTCTTTTCTTCTCAGATGAGATTGAATTGGCTGTAATTTTATTCTTATTCATACTTAGCTTAATACAGTGCATATACTAGTACAGTATCTCAGATCAACTGGAGTGCTTAAATATATTGTTGGATTTCAACAGATGGTGAACCATAGAGTTCAGCTGGTGCAGAGCAAGCGGTACTCCACTCCCAGGAGGCCCTTTGAGAAGCCTCGTCTTGATCAGGAGCTGAAGGTGAGTTTGGTTGATGCGTCAAGTAATTTTCATTTCACTCCCCCGCATGTGCTTCTAAGCCTGTTATGTAGCTATTAGAGTTTAATTTGGAAGTGGGTTTAAGATAATTAACTTACTTCATATGCATTACATTGTCTTGCAGTTGACACGTGGATTTTCATCAATGTGATATACTGCCTGGGCCTTTAACCAGTCCCTTTAATGACACAGGGGAATGGCAACTACTCTTCATCACGATTTGATTGTGTGAAGAGAATGAGAGATTGGAGAATGTATATAAATAATATGTGAAGAGAATGAGAGATTGGAGAATGTATATAAATAAGATAAAGGAGAGGACTGAGGATGAGGTGGAGAAGTACTGTTGCCTCCAGGAAAACCTTACCCTGCCATTTGGTCGTTGGTCAAAAATATACCAGGGCTGCATTTCAACAGACCTTAGTGCCACAGAGTGGTCCTGGGGTAGTGGTGGTAGCAAGAGAAACCACCAAATACTTGGCGCATGAATTCGCTTTTACTCTAGATATCCTTCTTGTTGAATACAATCATTTCGTTTCGTTTTTAAAGGCTCCAACAAGCTTGCATGCATCGGCCTTGGTCACCTAATGGCGGCTCTCCATGCTGCACAATCTGTTGCAGCCTCCCTGTTTAGTCCCTTAACCCTGAGGTCACACTTAATGACTTCGTCCCATGTCTTTCTCGGTCTACCCCTCATAACCCCACCCCCAATATTAACACTTACAACATTCCTCATCCAATTATCATCCCCCATCCTCTCCACATGCCCAAACCATCTCAATCTACCTCTCCTCATCACAACAGCAATACACTCCAGTCCCATCCTACCTCTCAATTCTTCCATCGTAAACCCAGCCCCCCCAGACCTTGTACACAGGGACGCACTACACATCTACCTAATCATTGTCAGTTCTGTACGTCTGAGCCGGCGAATATCCTCCTTCTATACTGCCCAGGTCTCATTTCCATACAGCATTACGCTCCTAACACATGCTGCATACAAAGATCCCTTAGCCGTAGGGAGAGTCCTCTCAGTGTCAGGAGAGGCAACAGCTCCCTGAATTTCTTCCAACCACTTCTCACCCTAGCCTCAGAGCTAGCTCCAGCCCCACCTCCAGCACACAACATGTTTCCCAAATAACAAAACTCTTCCACACACACAAGAGATTCACCAGCAAATTCAATCCTTTCACGCCTGACAATCTCCACCTGCTCTCCCCGACACGCCATACACATAAAATCAGCATTATCTCGCAGTCTGCCTCTGATACCACTACGTCTCTTGTGCACCCATTTATCATAAACACCGCACAAGATGGAATTACTTCCCATGCCCTTGTGGCAAACTGCACATGGCCACTCTCCCTCATCTTTGACACTACTGCCACCAACCCTAGATATCATTACTTTTGTTTTATCTGCATTTACCCTTAAGCCTTTGTGCCCCATACCATCTCTCCACTTCCTAAATCTTTCCTCTGCCTCCCTTTCATTCTCTGCAGTCAACACCAACTAATCAGCATACAGCATCAGCATACCAAAGTAGTTATGTACAGTATATTTGAGCATTATTGACAGTGATATTAACAAGTTACATGAATATTTGTGTGCAACATACAATTGTAAATGTATATTTCCTAAATACTTTGGAAATATTTAACCACTACGTAAGTCGTATCGAAGAACCATGACAAATCCTGCCTTCGTCACAGCAACTTCCTCCGATGATTTCCTCCGATTTTGAAGACAAAATGGACCCTGTAGTGCAAGACTACAGTGGAACAACATGACTTTGGAAGACATGATGACTGTGCGGAGGTTAGGAGGTGCTTCACGGAAGTATGATTTTCTCGGCAATGACTGAAGACAAACCCTCAGTGTGTACTCTTTAGATACGCATAGCCTTTACTTTCATTAAGCGAAACATTATTATTGAAATGAAGAGGGTAATGTAACAGATCTTTTCATTTATTACTTGTTGGTATTCAAAATCTGTTCACTCCCAAATTACACAGAAAAATACCCTGGTATTTAGAATTGATATCCTTTACACAGCTGTGATCCAAACCATTTACAGCTGTCAGAAGTTGTCAGAGAGACCCACGTCTTCAAATAGTTCCAACCAATGGAGGCCACAACAACCTCCCCTTAATCCCCCCTTCACCCCCCACACTTTCGCTCTCGAAAGCTTCATCTCGTTCCGTGGCGCTACAGCTGTTGAGAGACAGCCCTGGTATTACTGTTGTTTTTTTGGGATATGAATATGACGATACAGTTTTCTTTTCTTAAGCAAACTTGCTTTCACACACCATAGTACTCTACTTATTTCTTAAATAACCTGGGACAATATGCACAGTTAGTTATTTTGTTTACGATATTGCTTTTGCTTATCCGTCACAACTGTCCTTGTTCCCCCTCCCTTTCTTTTCTCATGACTTTCCCCCAACAGTTTAATAATGATGAGAATTATTTCAGCATCAGAATGACTGATTATTTACATAACTTTGGGAAAATTCAACAGTAGAAGAAAAAATATATTTGGTCAAGAAAATTTCTACCTAGATACATTAACCATTTGTTTATTTTCATGTTGTAGATACCTTTCATCACAATTAAACTATTGTAAGTACAGTACCCTCGCATCCAGTATGGTATTTTCGTCGGACAGTACTACCATACTGGACTAAATCTGTACTGGACAAACAACAGACCTTATGGGAAAAATGAATAATGTCAGACAAGCCTTGAAAGAGCCCCCCCCCCCCCCTTCAACTTAGCTACATTTTGATGCAACTAAGATTTTACCAACCTTTAAGGTGAATGGTGATGGGCTTGGGGGGGGGAAGGGGGAGGGGTTTCTGAGGCTGTAAGAGGTCCTACTGACTCCCTGCAGGAGGGCCTTCAGGATCCTGAGGAGGCCTCTCTGCCTCAACCTCCCTCATAAGTAACTCATAGTCACACATTGTCGTCGTCATCAGCAGAGGGAAGTGCAATACTGCAATTTGATTGGCACAAGTCACGAGGAAGGCGTACTGGACTGGTACAGCAGTACTAGGGAAACATTCCTTGGTGTTGCCCATCTTCCTACGCATGCATGGGTAGTAGTACTGGACACAGCACTTCAGTACTAGGGAAGAACTCCTCCGATTTGGCCCACTTTGCGTGACAGCTCCATACTAGTTCAACAAATCCATACTACAGTAATCCCCCCCCCGGACTATACTGGATGAGAATAGTACTGGATGCAAGGGCCAAGGTTTTTCCTCATATGTCTCTGTGTGCATCAGCCAGGCCACCCTTGAGCTGTAGCAACCCACATGGATGTACAGATTTTTAAGATTTCAATTTTGAAACCAGGTGTGCCTGACTTAACAATTCTGGACCAGAAAAGTACAAATCCATGATAATGTGACACAGAGGATGGAAAATTATGAGGAACTAGTCAGTAATTAGGTCCCGCTGTTAGGGGGCTGAAATGTTGACTGGAGTGGATATTGATGTAATGTATATTGTTGAATATTTCAATACTTGGATTACAGTTATAAGAAAAGGTCATTAGGGTGCCTGCAGTTGAAACTGAAAAGGGATGTATGCGATTGTGGAAAGATGGAGAATGACAGGATAGCTTCGTAATGTTGGAATGTTGCAGATTAGTATGCATTTTTTGTTGTAGCTGCACAGTGCACTGCATACCGTAGGTATCTTGTATAATTCGACAGATTTTGCATTCAAAGTTCTTTACTATAGCCATTTTCATCCTGTTTCAGCTGGTGGGTGAGTATGGGCTGCGTAATAAACGTGAACTCTGGATTGTGAAGATGTTTCTGGCCAAGATTCGTAAGGCAGCCCGTGAGTTGCTAACCCTCGATGAGAAGGATGCTCGCAGGCTTTTCCAGGGTGAGATGTGGTTTATTGCTTTAGCATGTATGTGGGAGATGTTACTGTAGAATCAACTGTGCGGTTGATACTGTACAAGTATAATTATTGAGCCACTTAACGAACATGATGTATTTATTTTCTGACACATCTTGCCCTAATGTAATTGAGGATACAATCATCTGAGAGATATAATGAATGTTTTTTAAGGATTTGTAAAATGAAATAGTTTACATGGCCATATATTATTGTTCCAGGTAATGCCCTTCTTAGACGTTTAGTGCGCACTGGAGTTCTGGAAGAGGGGCGCATGAAGCTTGATTATGTGCTGGGTCTCAAGCCTGAAGACTTCCTCGAAAGGCGTTTGCAGACTCAAGTATTCAAGCTGGGTTTGGCTAAATCAATTCACCATGCACGTGTTCTCATCAAGCAGGGACACATCAGGTGGGTGTGGCCAATTGATTATATTTTTAGGATTAGCAAATTAGGTTAGATGTAAATTATGTGCGCATTTAAAATAGGAGTGTTTGAAAAAGACAGTAACTTATCATATTGTTTCATGTCCTTGCCATTGGGTGAAAATAATATTCACATTGATAAACTTTCATAGACTGTGAATGTTTGTATTAATATAGTAGCTAACTTATATTATTTCATGTCCATGCCATTGGGTGAAATTAATACCCTTCATTGGTAAGCTTTCATAGATTGTGAGTGTTCGTATTAATACAGTATAAGTTTTGCTTGTGAAGTTCTGTGCATATGCAGTTTTCTCTTAGTATTTACTTCTTTTACAGGTGATAACAACACTTATTATAGCCAATTGACTGGGTATACCCCAGCAATGCTATAATTGAAATGAATTACAAGTGATAACAACACTCATTATAGCCACTTGACTGGGTATACCCCAGCAATGCTATAATTGAAAATTCATATAAAATCAACTCCTTGCCACTTAGTTCTTCAGGCCACTTGACCCTGTATATTGTGGCAGTGCCTTAACGTATGCTGGGATGAGATCAGTGTTTGACTGCAGCCCCATCTGGGAGTCAAACTTGGTGAGCTGGGTCATGCCCATGTATGTTACCACACAATAGTAGGCATATATGTGTACAGTAATTTGTCCAAGACTGTAAACAAAAAGAGAGGAGATATTGTATATGGAATCTTACGCTCTTTGTTGCTACAAAACGCACACAATAATTAGTTGTACAGTTTATAAGCTATTAGACATTGTGTAAACATTAACTGATGATGAATATTGTGTATTATGCATTACACTCCCCTCTTAATCCACTGAGCCTAGCTATGTCTTCCATTTTGCTGCCTCTGATGGTTTTATTCAGCTTAAGATACGGTTTTTCACACCACAGGGGCTAGATGCAGCATTGATAAACACCTTCAGTATGTGAGGCCATTATTAAGTTGAATAAAACATTTGGTAACAACAAAAAAGTAAAAAAAGGATGTTGCTTAGTTTGAGGGGTACAAGAGACTAAGACTTGGAATGGGTATGCTGATCATATTGTTGCAGGATGTCTTGATAGTAGTATCCACTCATGTTCAGTTTGATTATTTGTTCTGCCACATTCATAATTGCAGTTTCTGTAATAGGAGTACTGGGAGGTTTGTTTTTGTCAAAATTATTGTTTTGACAAAAACAGTTTTAGGTCTGCAAATTATTTGGAGGCATACCCAGGCAAATAAAAGGAATTGTATACCTTTTTGTGAGGAAGAAGGAACCAAAGGCCACGAGCCCGCAATAACTGTTCCCTCCAACAGAAAAACAAAATACAAGGGAGAACCAAATTCAAGATCCGATCATTTCTAGATGCCCAGACACACTGCGTTTGAAAGACTGGAGATCATAGGAAGCAGGAAATACAGACAGAGGGAGACAGTTCCAGAGTTGGCCTGTTGCATAAATGAAGGACAGGGAGTAACGGTTAACTCTTGCATTAGAGAGTTGGACAGAAAAGGGATGAGAGTTTGCTGCTAGACAGGTGCTATGCACCCATCGTAGAGGTGGAGGAATACATGCAGACAGTTCAGAGGAGCAGTGATCATTGAAGTAACAATAGAATAGAGATAAAGATGCAACAGTGCGGCGAAGAGACAGAGGTTGAAGGGAGTCAGTAAGAGGAAGAGAGTTAATGAGACGAAAAGCCCTTGACTGCACCCTATTGAGAGGAGCTGTATGTGGGGAACCTCCCCACACATGAGAGATGTACTCCACACAGGGGCGGATAAACCCTGTGTATGGAGTCAACAGTTGTGCAGGGGTAAAGGAGGAACGCATTGGTGCAGGGCAAACGTGTGCTTTTTTTTTTTTTTTTTTTTTTTTTTTTCCAACCTTGTGATTTTGTCACCCACCTACTCAAGCATAAGTTTTTTAATGTAGGGGACACCAAATAGGCTTGTCAACTTACCAGTAATCACCTAGTTAGGAATGTAGAGTACCAGTATGTATTGCACATCACATATTGCAGTAAAGAATAATTAGCATGTGCTTATGGATAGGATTCATAGGTCAAGCCAGGATCCTGAAGGCTTGGGTGATGAGTGAACAGTTGTGTGACAAATTTTACTGGATTTGATGTCGGCAGTTCTCCCACTTGTTCTATTCCGGATCCTAACTCAGTTTTAGTCCTCAGTTACTCTTCTTTGATATTATCTTATACTGTACTTCATTTTGACCATATTTATACAATATAGCTCCCAGATATTTAACTTCTTTAAATCTGATCTGAACCCTCCAGTTCATAGTTACTTCTCTCTACCCTGTACTGCCCACCAAAATCTTTAGTTGGGAAGGAAGGATTGGGATATCAATTATTTCATTTATGTGGTAGGTGGGGGTGCTCACCATCCACTCACTCGATGTAGTGCTGCTCTTGAGTGTCTGCCCTTTCCTCTCCTCTATCCATTTTTCCATCCATCCTCTTCTGTCTTTCTTTCCTTCATACTTTCCTCTTTCTTTTGCCTGTGAGTGACTTTATGCGCCCTCTTCTGTCTTTCCCTCATTCTTTCCTCTTCCTACTGCCTGTGGGTGACTCTACACTGAGTGACAAGCCAAATGGTTTCCTGTACACCAGGAAACCATTTACTACGCTGGATGGTAACCGTATAACCAAATTTTTGGCACCTGGTGGTTGGAGAAGAACAAGGGGGATTTAGGAAGGGAAAAGGGTGTGTAGATCAGATATTTGTTCTAAGATGTTTAGTGGAGAAGTATCTAGAGAAGGGAAGGAAAGTGTATGCTGCCTTCATGGACTTGGAGAAAGCTTATGACAGAATAGATAGGCAAGGTATGTGGAAGGTATTAAGAATATATGGAGTGGATGGGAAATTGCTGAGTGCTGTGAAGAGTATGTATGAGGGAGCTAGGGCTACGGTGCGAGTGGATGGTGAGCTGAGTGAGTTCTTTGATCTCAATGTGGGACTGAAACAGGATTGTGTGAAGTCTCCATGGCTGTTTAATATATACATGGATGGGGTTGTAAAGGAGGTGCAGGGTAGGGCAGTGGATGTGGGGGTGGCTCTAATGAATGAGGGTGAGATTTGGAAGATTCCGGTGTTGCTGTTTGCTGATGATACAGTATTGTTGAGTGAAGATGAATGGGAGTTGCAAGGTTTGGTGAATGAATTTTGGACTGTGTGTAGGAGGAGGAATCTGAAAGTTAATGTAAACAAAAGTAAAGTTATGGTGTTTGAGAGGAATGAAGTCACAGAGTGTGCAGTGAGGTTGGATGGTGAGGATATGGAGAATGTGAGTGTATTCAAGTACTTGGGGTAGTATGATGAGTAAGGATGGAACACTGGGGGATGAAGTGCATGAAAGGGTACAGCAGGGAAGGAAGGTTGATGGTACACTGAAAGCAGTGATGAGAAATAGGGAGGTGAGTATGGAAGTTAAGAAGTCACTGCATGATAGTATTGTGATCCCTACCCTGACGTATGAAAGTGAGGCGTGGACCTTGCAGGAGGGGAACAAGTCAAGAGTGAGAGCAGTGGAAATGAGTTACTTGAGAGGAGCATGTGGAGGGACAGGTTGACGAATGAAGAAGTGAAGGAGCGTTGTGGGGTGGATGTGGATGTGGTTGAGAAGATCAGGAGAAATACACTATGGTGGTTTGGACATGTGAAGAGAATGGAGAATGAAAGACTGACAAAGAGGGTGTATGTAGGTGAGGTGGAGGGATGGAGTTGAGAGGTATATGAGGGAGGGGGGGGGTGAGTTGGGGGGAGGGTAGTCAAATGGTGGGTGACAGAGCGACTTGGAGGCGTTTTGTCTGCGGCCACCCTTTGCGGGATCAGGGCGTCGGGCTATAGATAGATACATGGTTTAGTGGGTAATAACAGCACTCCAATCGGATTGAGCTGGTGAAGGTGTATATCCAAGGTATGGTTTGGCTTTATTGCTCACGTAATGCCACTTAGGGCTGAGTGAGGCTGGTCACTCATTTTAAATGCCAGGACCAACTTGCCTAGCCCCGGGCTCCTACGCTTCTCATGGGGTAACGTAGGATTGGATGATGGATGGATCAATTTAAGGTAATTCACTTTGATAGTAGCAATTGCTGAGGAGGTGGACTACCATAGTGAAAATGTAGTAGATTGCCATCATTACAGTTTGAGAGGTTTGTTTATTTTCCTCCAAATTATGCTAGTACGCTAGTTCTAGCTAGATGATGATTGCCTCTGAACTCCTTGGAGCTAAAAATTTCTCGATGTTTTGTCATATATTAATTACTATTATAATTCTTGCAGAACTTAAGGGCAGCATTTAGATTATTTCTAATTGACTTCGTTCTTATCCCAGAGTGCGCAAACAGGTGGTTAATGTTCCCTCGTTCATCGTGCGCCTCGATTCCCAGAAACATATCGACTTCTCCCTCAAGAGTCCCTTCGGTGGTGGACGATATGGCCGTGTGAAGAGGAAGAACATGCGTAAGGGTGGAAGCAAGGCTGATGATGGCAGCGGAGAGGACGAGTAGACAAGATAGGCATATTCCTCAATAAAGTAGAAGCCATTGATTATTGGTATCTTACTAACATCTCTCATAGATTTATTAGTATTGCATTTTAGGGTCTTGACCTCATGTTTTACAGTATCTTGTCTTACTCTGTGGAAACTTTGTCATGGACTTGGAACTGGGGAAGTTTGAGGCATTTAATCCATTCACAACTTGAGTACTTTCGTAAGATGAATAAAATAGTTTGGTGGCGACAAGAAAAAAACATACTATACTGTCAAGGTTAACATAATGATAGTTTATATTCTTTACTGGCCAGCTTTCTGGGGGAACCCCTCGTAACCAAAAGTTTACCTTGTACACACTCGCTGGGATATTTATCTATTGCCAGATCCTTTCATCCCACAAGGGATGGCCACAAGCAAATCTTTTCCTTGTCGCCCAGGCCCCTGCCTTTTCTCTGTCCTGCCCCTGGCTCGCCCCTCTCGTACCTCCCCTCCATCCTACTATCTCATCTTGGCCTCCCGCTCCACGTCACACTCCTTGTTAGTCTCTGTTCATCCTCTCCACATCGGATACACTGAAGAGATTTTTATTTTCCTTTTTTAATGAACGGGAATGAAAAAAGCAATCCAAGATTACAGGTAACCTCCATTCGTAAAATGAAATCTGTTGGACGAACTGTTGTAGGTTGAAGTTTGGGGGGAAGCGAGTTAGATTCAGTTCAGGGAATAAAGAATTCTGATAGTTCTGGCATATGGCAGTACAGTCATGAGCATTACCACATGTATGAGTAGCACGGGAAGAAGTGCGGAGAGGTGGCAGAATGGATGCAACTTCACCTGAATATTTGCTATAAAAGTATCTATAATAATGCAAGTCAGGCAACATCCCTTGTTGCTTGTACGGGAGCTGGTTCAGATCCTATCCCCTGGCCTTGGGTACCTCACTCACCATTTATTACGGACCACTACTCTCTGCAGTGGTCTGATACTACCGACGCTTTCTTAGTATGATGGTGTTTGGAGTGAAACGAGTTCAATTTTGACATTTCATAATGCCCCGGGAAACTCCACACCAACACTAATGCTTTATTTAGGATTCTTAACTCTCCTCAAGAAGCAGAAAACTGGACACCATGCACCACAGAGCACCCTGATGTGACAATGGGAGACTAACCAAAAACTGACGTGGATGCCCAACCGTATCTTCAGCAAGCTGGTGAGGATAGGAGACCACCTCTATACCCCTTCTTGCCATATTGTCAACGACCCGGAGAAGGGTGAGGACATCCTGACCCATTTACAGCACGGAAATGGGCTCCTCCTCTGACAGAACAAGATGCTTCAAACCTTCAGAGGCATCTGCGCACCTCAGCTGTCACCAAACGATAGAAGCTTGTCGGGCCTGACCTTGGGACCCACCAGGCACCCGACCCTGGCAGCTGCTGGCCCTAGATGTCATGGGCCCTCTCCCATCTAAGAGCATTTTGATTTGAAGTTACCTCTGTTGATACATACTCAACATTGTTAGTCACCTGCCCCGCTGTCTCACTCTGCTACCGCAGTCGCTGAGGCTCTCATCACTGACGTGTTCCCCTACTTCGACCTACCGCATCCCCTCCATTCAGACAACGCCCCTGAGGTTACCTTACAAGGGTAAGACCCCGTTCACACATCGCCGAAAGAGAAGCCGAATGCATGCCGAATAGGCTTCGGGAAAAGTTCGGTGGTCAATTCTGGGCTATTCGGCGCACTTCGGGATCGTTTCGGGGTGTTCGAAATGGGTTCGGGCAAGTCACCGAATATTTCATCAAACATGAAATATTCGGTGTGACCTGCCCGAACTCACTTCCTCGGGGCCCCCTCGGGTCGCATTCGGTAATCCTTCGGTATGCATTCCAAGCATTCAGTATGCATTCGCCGATGCATCGCCGACAAAATGACCGTTATAAATCGGTACGATGTCGGCGATGAATCGGCGAATATGGACAGAATACATACCAAAATTATACCGATTGTCCCAAGAATGTATACAGAATTTTGAACACCGCCCACCGAGGCATATATAAAAGGCCAAAGCATCCCAGTCACACTTTCCAGAGCTAGGAGAACGGGCGCACTACAGGATCTACAGCAGAATGGAGGCGGCATCCGAAGACCTGTTCCCAGAGGACTCCAACCCCCATTTCCAAGATTCCTGCCTGTCGCAGGAGAGCCAGACAGGTAGGTCAGATACTTGACGCAGAGCAGGGAGTCAGTCTGTGCTTTGCTCCACAGGGCCACGGCTTGCTTGTTGACTTCGCTGGGGATGACTGCTGTGATGTCCATTGTTGCTCTGTTGGAACTGGGAGTGTGATGGGCTTTTTGGTACGCGCATATATATACACCCCTGGGTGGGCGTGGGAAGTTCGGTATGCATTCGAGATGCCCTTGGTACAGCATCGGCGATGCATCGTTCATGCATCGCCGATGCATCGTCGATGCTATACCGATGTCGCACCGAAAAAATGACTGTTAATTTTCAAAATAAGAGTTTCGGGTTGGCGTCTGTGCGCATTCTGTTTGCGTTCGGTTTGCATTCTATTTCGTCGGTATACTGTCGGCGACATCAAACAGACAGCAGACAGAAAGGCCGAATTCGGGCAGTTTGCGCCCGATTCTGGCCGAATCCCGGCCGAATACGGTTCGGCACGCATTCGGCATCTCATTCGGCGATGTGTGAACGGGCCCTTAATCTCTGCATCCTCGCAGATGACAGTTGTTTACACCGACTCCTCCAGTACATTAACCTTTTTCACCCTGGTCAGCAACGTTGTATTCCGGCTCCTCACGGGCTGTTTATAAACTCTATGTCCTGGGTGTTTTTTTCCCCTCACCTAACTATCCTCCCTCTCCCACCATTCCACCATTCGCTTCACCTGTTCCAGTATTTCATCATCTTCCTCTGCAATTCTCTCCACCCCTCGCTGTTTTCTAGCTCCCTCTGCTTTGTCTCATCTTCTGGGCATGTGCCACGATCTCGGCGCGATACTTATGTCGGAGTGTTTTATACGCTGCCTTCAGGAACTTGCGATGCTACCTGTCCATGGTCCTCTCGCCCCCTGTTCCACTTCGTTTTCTTCTTCACTTCTTTCTTCATCTTTCTCCTCCCCTTTTCTACTCCCACTCGGCCCTGGCCTCTTTCTGAAGGGGCCAAGTGGATGGGATGTGGAGATGACGTCAGGAGCAGTAGCATTCAGATCGGCGGCAAGCACTTGACTGTTGCCGGGCCGACACAATATGTCTATACCTATTGTTACCACTGTTATGTGGGTTTTTTAGTCCGACCTCTCGTCCTAAAAACGCCCGCGACTGAGCGGGGTCCTCTTTCCGGACCGGAGATAAAGCACCAACAAAGGAACAGTGCATAAAAACTCGGCAGTACACCTTAACACATCTGTTGTCTTAATTCAACACAATTTACAATATGGAAACAAAGAGAGACTGGATACAGAATGGACAGGGTGACAGAGTTTGGTTTCAGATACAAAGTGCACAAACACTATACCTGTAGTGATGTCGGGGGCAGATTATAATGATGATCACTTATACAGATTGTCAGTCACTAGAGCACGGCATAGATGTTAGTTATTAGGCATAATTGTCCTTTTATATATTCTGTTTGATGCACTACATAGGAATGGAATAAGGGGTGAGTCAGGTCGATATTACTATACTTTTGATGTGGCGCGAGCCGCGGCACTCGGAATTGTCGCATGCCGCAGAGACACTAATTCACTTGTTTGGCTAATATTAGCCTCTGCTGGTTGGACTTGGTCTTTTTCGGGGCGCCACTAGTATAGTCACAGTATTTTCTATATATCAATTGTCTTACAATCCGTGCTTACTGACCCTTGATTTCTGCCCTGGTATGGATATACACTGTTCGTCACTTTATATTTTCATGGTCCCACTGTCACTGTCTCGTACTCACTTAGGCGCGACTCGGGAGATGCGTGGTAGTAGTAGTAGTAGTTCCCTAGGCAGTCTGGCCGAACAGCCCCGAGTCCCTTAGGAAGGCCATGGCCGAGAACGGGCTTTCCCACAGAGCTCTCAAAGAGTGTATGTTGTGTTGTTGGCATAGGTAGTATGGGGTGCTGTGTTGCATCCTGGACAGGCATCAGCGACGGAGTCATTCAGCCTCTTCTGGTAGCTTAAGAGGGCTGGATGGTGCCCACATCTCAGCCTGGCCAAGTGGACCCTGTCCTCACGAGGAAGATAGGATTCAGAAGGGTGGATGTCAGGAGGGCTGTGCATGCAGCTGTGTGTTGTCTTTAAGTGACTGAATGGAGCGGCGAGTGACATGAGTGTGGATATGTTTCTGGAAGCTGGTCTGAGGTAGGCGAGGGGGGGAGAGATGATAGTATTTGTGTATGGTATCGTGTGTTGGGTGTTGTTTTGATGTTCCTTGGTGTGGGTGGATGTGCTGCCATGTACTGTACTGGATGTTGTGGGTTTGTGGAGGCTGCAGCAAGAAACTGGGTGCCTCTTATGTCTAGGTGATCTTTGACTTTGAGGACTTTGGTTTCTTGATGCAGGTGGTCTGTGGGTGTAGTAGCTGTGCAGCCTGTGATTATTTTTAGGGCCTTGTTCTGTACAGTATGGTCTGTAGTGTGTTTTGGTGAGGTTAGAAGCCCAGGCGGGGCTTGCATAATTCATCACTGAACGTATGTATTGTTTGTATACTGTGGTGGTGGTTTCTTTCTTGTGTCTGAATGTTGTATGGGCAAGTGACCTCAAAGCATTGAGTCTTGGTGTTATTTTACTTTTAATGTTTGTGATGTGTTGTTTACATGACATTGATGTATTGTATGTTGCACCAAGGATTTTGTGTGTGTGTGTGTGTGTGGTAGGGGAGTGTTGTTTATGGTGAGGTGTGGGATGTCGGGAGATGCATTGAAGTCGCCACTATGCCCCTGGTTCCTGGGCTAACAGAGGTGGTGTCCGGGCGTGGGAGGGGACCCTTCTGAGGAGCCCTTCTGCAGAAGGCAATGTACCACTCGCAGGGGCATCACTGCCCGGGCCTGCTTCGTCAGGGGGATGCAGGGAGGCCCTCCCGTCTGGGGGCCTCGACCTGATAGGTGGCCCTCGTGCTGGGGCCTCATCGGTGGGGTGTAGGGAGGCTCTCCTGTCTGGGGGCCTCGACCTTGTAGGTAGCCCTCGGGGCTGGGGCCAAACAGCTTTAGTAGGCAGGCCTGCCGCCTCTTACTCCGGGCGGAGGGCTGTGGGGGAGTGGGGCCCGAGCGGTTCTGCTCTGGGGCCTGCTGACTGGCCCTAGGAGTCTGGATGCTGCAGTCACCTACAAAGTGGGGCACCGACAGGCCGGGCGTCCGTCAGGGGCCAGTGTCATCCAGGGGTTGGCCACAGGACCAGGACAAGACCTCGCAACCACTCCTGGAATGGCAGCACCTCCAGGGAACCACACCTGGAGGGAGGGAGGGGAGGGCGTCTCACGCAGCCGAGAGGTAGTGTGCCGGCCATGCAAGGGACCTTCTCCTCCGGGAGAACCCTGGAGACTACGAAGGGCATACTGTGGCCACTCCATCCCCCACACGTACTGTGGCCGTTGTGGCGGTTTCACAGTCCCTAAGGGCAGCAGCTGAAGGGCGTACTGTAGCCGCTCCTTCCCCCACACGTACTGTGGCCGTTGTGGTGGCGCTGCTCCCGAAGGAGGAAGAGGCAGATGAGGGGCATACTGTGGCCACTCCCTCCCTGATACGTACTGTGGCCGTTATCGCAGCTCTGCCTGCCCAACGAGAAGTAACTAAGGGGCATACTGTGGCCGCTCCCTCCCCGATACGTACTGTGGCTGTTACCGCGGTGTTACTCCTGTAGGAGGAGGATGTAGTGGATGAGGGGTGTACTGTGGCCGCTCCCCCCCTGACATGTATTGTGGCCGTTGTTGCGTCTCCACTCCTCCTTCCTTTGCCAGTCGGAGCGTGCTCAATAGCTAACGCTCCGAGGCTGTCTCCAGAAAGGCTGTAGCTGAAGGGCGTACTGTGGCCACCCCTTCCCCCACACATACTGTGGCCGTTGTGGCGGCGCTACAGGGGGCAACAACTGAGGGGCGTACTGTGGCCGCTCCCTCCCCAGTACGTACTGTGGCCGTTACCGCGGCGTTGTTTGAGACTGTTCCTGGAGCAGTCCCACCCCGAACCTGTTGAAGGCTGCTGTTGTGTAATATTTGCCCTACACTTGGTGGGGCACGGGCAAACAAAGAGCCCGTCGGGGAAGCAGCAGATGTTGGCTCTCCAGGGAGAGCATAACGGGGCCGACAAAACTGCTGACGAGATGGCGAACAAGGCGAGGGGAAGGCGCGGTGGTTAGGGCAAACTGGCACACGATGGTCGAGGAGGGCAGGGTGGGATGGCGAAACCACGGTGGACTGCGTGGCGCCGATGGAGGGGGCGCCGACAAAGTGCTGAGATGTAAAACCGCCCCGACACTGCCCTCAGACCCTAGCCCCTGGTGGAAAGGGCGATGGAAACTCGGCCAGCTCTCCAGCAACAGCAGATGGAGGCATGGAGGAGAGGCCCGGTCCCCGTCGTTATGAGGGCACAACCCCGGTCCTGGTGGTGGCGGAGGGAGGGTCGTCGGCCGGGTAGTAGAGGGCGGAGGAGCCTCGACCTCCTGGTGGACCGACCAGGGCACTCCCTCAGATGGAAGGACAGGCCCGACCCTCGACTGGTACGGCTGCTGTGGAGAGCTGGTCCCGCCAGGAACAGCGGTGGAGGTGTTGCCTCAGCAAGAGGTGGGCTGCGAGTGTGGTGAAAGCTGCTCCGCTCGCAGGGTCGTCTCTCATTCCTGCTTGGTTGTTGTTGGGTCGGTTGAGCGGAAGAGGGACTCAAGGGAGGGGCGCCCCGGCGCCCTTGTTGCTCTGGGTCAGTCTCACCCTGACCTGGCCCGCCGTGGTGTCCTCCTGGGGTGGTGGTGGGACTGCGGCTCGGTGGGGGGGTGGCGGGGTGGTAGGTCCGGTGGCGGCGGTGTGTATTTTAACCACCTCTGCCCTCCTATCCCATAGAAATACATGTTTTGTTATCCTATTATGTGACAGAAAAAAAAATAGTCTTTATTATCAACTTGCCTGTGGAAAGTTATTGCTTGTTGTCTTGTTTTTATATTCCGACGATTTTTACACCCTAAAGCAGCACGATGTTGCGGCATTTCTAGGTAAATTGTGGTCAACTTTGCCCAATGTCAGGAACACAAAATCGCCCGCCTTGACCGCTCGAAGATGGCGACCTCGGAGACATCGAAAGTAAGAGAACTTAGGTTTATATATCTATGAGCACCCCACCACTGAACTCTGTAATATGCAGGGGCTGTCTCCGTAGCGAGAGTGACTTAGGGTCGCCATATTGAAACACTAGCACCCGTCGCCTCCATCACGGTAATGCAAGTGGAACATTGTTCTTCGCTTGCTTTCTCTATTTTGTGCTGCTTCTATGTATACATATGTATCATAGTACAAAAATATATGTAGATTATGATTATTTCTGCCTAGCTCTACGAATTATTCGTGATATATTTAGCCAAGAGTATGAATAAAATAGCACCATAGGTTGTTGCAATGCAGAACATACTTTTTTTTCCCGTTTTTCTTTATGCCTTCTTAATGACTATTTAATTATAACAATAAATATAAAACTGAGGTCGATGGAAAGAGCACATACTTTGTTCATGAAAATATTCTGTATTTCGCCATCATAAAGTAAATAAGCGGTCAATATTTATTACTGGTTTTTAAATACAATCAATCTAGCCAGCCGCTTTTTTGTTCCAGTACCAATAGCTTCCTCTGTGATTTCTTGATGTGATGCTCCCTAATAATACTATAGTACTGTGATACCAGTTTTATTAATCTGTGAACATGAAATGTTATTGGTAATTGTACAGGAGGTAATAATTATGATTTTGATGAGCTGAGGAATGATGAGAACACGAAGGAAACGTTTCGGTGGGGATGTAGGAACAGTGCAGACTTTGATGGAATCTGAAGATAAATGATATTAATCAAATGTGGAGAGAGGTAAAAGAGGTTTTGCATGTGAGTGCTAAGGTTACTATTAAGAAAAAGGGAAAAGCGAGAAGGAAAAAGTGGATGTCAGATGAACCATGGAATGCAATTCAGAAAAGGAAAGAGGCGAAGTTAAGAAGTGAAGAACAACATGTTGATGGCCAGGTAGTTGAAGTACTTAGAGCAAAGTACTGGAGCTTACATTCTGAAGTAAAAAGACTCGTTAGACGTGTTAAGAGGATGCTATATGATGAAAAGGCAACAGAAACAGAAATTAAGTAAAAGTGACGGTCAGAGCACAAGAGCAGCGTATCAGGCCATGAAGGAGTTAACTGGGACTGAAAAGAAAAGGAAGGAAATACCTGTACGAGATAGAAATGGTAACTTGATGACTAAACATTTGGATATAAAAGGAAGGTGGAAAGAGCATTTTGAATCTGTTCTAACTAGACCAATCCCAGCTGAAGTGGACATTTTGCCTGCCGAGAAAGATTTGCAGATAAAAACAGGGGATATAACCTTGGAAGAGTTAGCAAAATCTATAAAGGAGTTAAAGAATTTTAAGGCCCAAGGAGAGGATGGAATATTTCCTGAAATGCTTAAGGTGGAAAATGATGAGTTGATGAATGCGCTTTTGAAACTTTTTAATGTGGCTTGAGATAATGGTGGAATTCCAGAAGCGAGGAAAATGGAGTGATTATAAAAATACCAAAAAAGAGAGATTTAAGTGTGTGTGGCAATTGGAGAGAGATAACTTTAACACCTGTAGTTGCAAAAGTCTTTTCCAAAATCTTGTTGAGCAGAATAGAGCCAGTAATTGATAAAATTTTAAGAGAAGAACAAGCGGGGTTTAGAAAGGGTCGAGGTTGTAATGATCAGATTTTTATTGTAAGGCATCTAATGCAACAAGCTAATGAGATGAAAATGCCACTTAGTATGTGTTTTGTGGATTTTGAAAAGGCGTTTGATAGTGTTTCACGTGGAGCTGTGTTGAAAATTATGAGATTCTATGGTATACCAGAAAAGTTTATAAATATTATTAGAAGCCTGCATGAAGGTACGTTTTGTAAGGTAATGGTGGGTGGTTCTTTGAGTGATCCATGTGAAGTTAGGACAGAGGTGATTCAAGGAGGAGTTCTTTCTCCATTGTTGTTTGTTTTAGTTATGGATTATGTTATGAGAAAGGTTGTAAGGAGAACAGGTGCAGGAATTAACTGGAAAGAAAATAAGAAGCTGATGATTATGGACTATGCTGATGATACTGTACTGGTTTGCGGAAGTACTTACGAGATGCAGAGGGTGCTTGATTGTCTGGTGGAGGAAGGAGAAAAAGTTGGATTGGTAATAAATTGTGGAAAGACTGAAATTATTAATATGAACGTGGAGAACCAAATCGATTGTGTAATTGGGAATAATGTGGTGAAGAATGTAGAAAATTTTAAATATCTGGGAATGATTGTATCATCTAACGGATCATTAAACAATGAAATTGAGGAGAGGATTAGACTGGCTTGGCGAGCTGTTGGAATGTTGAAATCTGTTTGGAATAATAATATGCTTTCGGTACATACTAAAGTAAAAATTTACAAGTCCATGGTTAGACCAATTTTAATTTATGGGCATGAGTCATGGTACAGTACAATTGCAACAGATCAGAAAGTATTAGGATTTGAGAATAAGATACTAAGAAGGATTCGTGGGGTAAAGTGGCAAGGCAGAGTTACAAGTGAAAGAGTAAGGAATATTACGAGAGTGGAACCAGTTGATGAATATGTAAGACTGTCTCGCTTGAAGTGACTGGGGCACATATAGAAAAGAAGGCAGTTTAATACACGATGTGCCAGAGTAGACTGCTAGAGGAAGAAGAGATAGAGGTAGGCCGGGGGAAACCTGGTTGAGGACAATGAAAAGAGAAGCAGGAGAGGAGTGTTGGAGGGACATGAAGGAGATGGCAAGAGACAAATATTAGTAGAGTTCATCGAGGCCCTATGCATCCCGTGGGGTGCCACAGGAAATTGATTGATTGATTGATTGAACATGATTGTCCTCAGTGGAGGTGTCAGACATATGGGTGTTTAGACAATCAAATATTCTCTGTACAGTAATACTGTGCTAGATGTTGTGTAACACAGCTGTGTAAATAACTAGTGGCATAGGCTGACGTTTTTTACGATTTTTTTGTTTTTTTCTTTTGCAAAATTGAAAGAATTTCCCAGTTTCATGACATTTTAACTACACTCTCACTTGCATAAAGGCGGCCTCCCCCGTTTCTCTTGCTATCAAACTCGTGTTAACCGCTTTTTAATGGCTGTAACTCGGCAGGGGAGGTTATATTTCAAGCCCCCCTTCACCATTTTAGATACTAGTCTCACCAATAATAGAGGAATGACAAGCCTTGTATGAATCAGTGGATCGAGTGCTCACCATCATGCCAAGCTTCATTAGAGAGGTAAGGAGCGCGTTAAGGAATCACTGGCAACCGTTTAAATGTACAGTATGTACAGGCACAGACAAAAATATTTTCCCAAAGTTTGACGAATACATAGCGGAGCAATCGAAGCATCTGAAACGCGCTGGTAGAGATAGGATTTTCACCGTATTTCGCCAGTTTTAAATTTTCTTTAGACGGAGCTGGGAAGATAACTGTTTCTGTGACCGTACTTGTAGTTCACGTAACTGATTTTCTTTCATGTCAGCGAACACAATCCCACCATGGTAAGGCGTCAGTGGAAAGGTATGGAGCTCAATACGGATTCCATGACAAGCATTCTAATAATATTCACGTCAGTGGTATTCGTACACTCACCACAACGCAGCAAAGGTCACGAGTACGTGTACACGGGAGTCAAGGGTCTTTAAAAAAAAAAAATGTGTTTCTGCCTACTTTAGCAATTCTGTGATGAGAGAGAGAGAGAGAGAGAGAGAGAGAGAGATTCTTTTCTAAACTAAATTGTTAATAAAGGAAAATAAAACTAGTTGAGCTCATATTCTTTGCCGCATTACAATATATATTCATTATGGTGCAACACACACACACACACATACAAAGGAGAGCACTTTTGTTGCAGTTGGTGCTGTTGGAGTTTTATTCATTTATTTATGTTTATTTTTATTATTATTTTTCCTGCTG
Organism: Coenobita brevimanus; assembly: GCF_032717465.1. NCBI lineage: Eukaryota > Metazoa > Arthropoda > Malacostraca > Decapoda > Coenobitidae > Coenobita > Coenobita brevimanus. The sequence continues at coordinate 3,402,098 of NC_136974.1, read as the reverse complement.
TTAATGTTGTTGTTGTTGTTGTTATTGTTGTTGTTATTGTTGTTGTTGCTGTTGTTGCGAGTTTTGTTGTAGTCAATATTGTAATAAAAAAGTCAGTGGTTTAATAGGGTGTCATATTGTATTTTATATTTACAGCTCTACCAGACGATTTTATTCAACTGACAAGCCTTGTTCTTGCTATCTGTAGACGATTTTATTTGCTGATAAGACTTTGCTAATTTTGGCGTCTCCAGAATATTACATCCAGTTCAGAAGAAACATTGGAACTGGAGGGGTTAGGTATAGGCTTCATTTCCGCCTTCCCACGTTGTCTTCTTATATTCACGCTGCCGCCAGACGATTTTATGCAGTACAGGAGAGCGCCCTGGTAGTGAAGACGGGTTAATGAGGGCTGTATAAACCCATCCAGCTCGAGAAGTCTCCCCTAATTTGAATAGACTCATCTGACAGTAGACACTACAGAACCTCATCAGTTTGTTTCTGCATTTAATACACTGATATGCTGTTGAATATTATCTATGCCTACAATAGCCATATAGAAAAGAACAATCATATCGTAAAGCAAAATACGAATCTCTAATATGTAAAAATAAATTGTTATGGAAGATATGCTCGTACTAGAAAACAATCCACGCTGGAAGCCATAGGAGCACCAGTTTCTTACGGATTTGTCTTGAATATTATCTCTCAGTATTTTCCCCTGTACAGTCTTTATGTTTTTAATACTGACATAGCCACTGGAGAGGGTCGCCTTCATGTGGTGGCACCGAAAGAGCCGGACGGATCAGACGCCCGCGTATACAAACGTCCCTGAGCCCCCCTTCCTATCCCCTGAAAGTACGATGGTGAATTGCGGAAGAGCAGTTTCATCCTGCAACCAACTGGGTTTACATTATTTTCAAATTATATAATATTAACTTACTAGATGTGGAGATTAACTGATAAGGACGAGACTAAAGCCTCCTTGACTCCTTCAGTCCTATTATTTCGCTCCTGATTCTTTTAGACGAATTCAGCTTAGGGTAAGAAGTCAGGTTAGGAAGGGATTGGAGTAGCCTGTTAACAAACCCCTCCAGCTTCATATGTTTTGCCAGGATAAAATCGTCTGGAAATAAAAAGATTCACATTTACACTATGTCATCGGTGTGAAGGAGTATAACGGACCACAGTACGGTTCCATGGGTTGTATTCTCGTCACATTGTTATTATTATTACTATTATTATTATTTTACGTTTTTTCACCTGGCAAAAGATCCTTAACCCTTTTCAGTTTAGTTTTTAGCGATTGTAGTCAGACTGGAGGGTTGATATCACCGACATGTGAGACTCATTCCTACCTCATTTTGAAGACTCATCAAATTTCATGCATCTTCAACTCAGTACCCAAGTTGTGAGTACCCTGGTTCCATCAAATGAAAATATAACAATTATAGCTCCTCTTCCACTAGCGATTTGTTTTGCATATTACACCTATTCTCTTATCTGTCGTTTGATTCCTTTTATTATCCGCGTAGATTGGGTAAACATGAGAAACAAAATGTGTAGTTGTGTAGTAGTAGTAGTTGCAGTAGTAAGGTAGCAGCAGCAGCAGTAGCAGTAGTAGTTGTAGTAGTAGTAGTAGTTGTTGTTGTTGTTGTTGTTGTTGTTGTAGCCCCAGGTTCATGTGAAACGCGAAGCTAGTGGACTGCAGGCTGAAGCTATCCTCCTCCTGCAGTCCACTATCCTCCTGTTGAGGGATAGGGAGGGAAGTGAGGGATGTTTATACGAGTATAACCGGTCAGTGGAACCGCTCAGTTTCATCGGTGCCACCATGTGAAGGCCTTCCTCTCCAGCACCCAACTGTTAATGTGCCATAATTGAGGAAATAAACTGGTAAGGAAGAGGTGCTAAAGGGGGGCTCTTTCAACGACGACCTCCCCCCCCCCTCCCCCGTGAGACCACCGGTATTCGAACCCAAGCGCCCTAAGTTGTGATTGTGTGGGATTGTTTATTATTTTACCCTCCACCTGACAGTCAGAGGAGAATATTGTTATCACTGGTGTCCGTCCGTAGAGTTGGGCGGCGGGGCGTCTGGGCAGGTTTAGAGATTTTGTTTCAGGAGCAAAACTCTGAAAGTATAAACTATAGTAATGAAATATCACACAGTTATGTGTTTTGTGGTGTACTGGTGCCTTTTGATAGGAAGAATGCTGTGTCTTAAGTACTTTTTTTTTTTAATAATGAAAAGTAAAATAATAATCATTTTTCTTATAGATTTCAAAGCGCCCTGCTCAAGGTGTCCGAAGGGTCCAAGTTATGTTTACCATAGATAAACTACTGAAATTTATGAGTTTTAATGTCTCTGTTATACGGGTGGGGGGGGGGGGTTGAGGGCCGTTATGCGCTTGGTTAGGTGTACAGGAAGTGGAGAGTATGTGCTTGGTCAGGTGCAGGGTTGAAACAGCGTTGCGTTGCCTATGTTTTCTCACAATTATAAAGCCCTTCAAAATCAAATCAGTGCCAATATCAGTGACAATACAAAAACTAAACGTGATAATACTGTTACAGAACACTTTGCAATTAATTTATAGTGAATATTAAAATGACAAAATATGAAAAACAAAACAAACTATGATAATGCTGCTACAGAACACTCAAACTTATTATTAAAGTGAAAAAAATATTAAAAAAAACTATATAATACTATCAAACGCTTCAGTCATATGAGTGTGAATATTAAAGTGGCAAAATAAGAAAAAAAGACCTGTAATATTGCTGCAAATTACGAAAAAAAAAAAAAAAAAGTCTTTAATACCGCTGCAAAATACGAAAAAACGGCCTGTAATATTGCTGCTATACCACAATCAAAACAGAGTTAATATCATAGTGACAAAATGCGAAAACTAAATTTACCATTGATAATACAAATACCAAACACTTCACAATCAAACTAAATGAGAAGATTTGAAAAGCAAAAAACGACCCTTGATAACAGAGATAAACACTTCAGTCAAATCAGAGTGGATATTAAAGAGAAACTACTGTACAAGCGACAGTATCTGTGATTATACTTAAATGTTATGGAGACCTATTTATCGTCAGAACTGGTCATGATCCGTTATAAACACAACCCTTGCTGTCTCGTCGTCTACTCATACACAACGTTGGCGCTGTTGGTGGTAAAGCTTCCCGTCGGGATGTACGGCCTGACCTGATCAGCCAAGGAGCTGCCCCGGGCAACTCCAGCCTGAAGAACTCGCAATATGGTCATGCACTGCTTCCACTCCTGTAAAATCGAAGGACCTCGTCATGGGCGTAGATCATGGAGGATATCCTAGGTAATTATCCCCTCTGTAATTCAGGTAATCCAGAATAAATACAAAATTAACTGCAATTACCCTCAAAATAATTAGTCTTCGCATTGAAAATGCAGCTGTTTCAAAAACAGGAACTCTGAAAAAAAAAAAAAAAAAAAATCACAACACGTGAAAGTAAGAGTAAGTCTGTCCAATTTAACAAGTTAAGTTTTTAAAACAAGTGCCAGTGATGCTGTAGTGATGCCAATTTTGCTATAAGTTACGTTCTTTCTCTCTCTCTCTCTCTCTCTCTCTCTGCATTTTGCCTTTTTGTTTGAGTTCACATTCCTTGGTGGTGGTGGCCGAGTACATCTACATACTCGTTACTTTCGAAAGTCTCCTCCCTCCCCCCAGCAATCAGAATAAATTTAATCACCGCCAGTGGGCCTCGCCACTTTGGGGTCGAAATATAGCGCCATGTTCTAGGAGGCTTCGTAACACATCTTCCTTGGCGAGTTATTCTGCACACTGCATCTCAGTATCCCCTAGTGTGTTACTGATGCAAAACTATGCCCAGAGTAAAACAATGCAACTGTCATAGCAAAAGAATATTAGGTGCAATATGCAAAGTAACTCGCTAGGGAAATTGTGTGTCGGAATTTTTTAAGTCACTTGGAATAGGTCCCAGATGCTGACCCAGAGTGTCCGATCGTGCATATCAGGGTAATACGGCGGCTGAAATAAGAACACCGCGAATCATTAGGCCACGCTCGGGGCACTCCTTTTCTCGGTGCCAGACATGATCCAGGTAACAGGAGAAACGTTACGCCAAGAGCGCGGCATAACGAAGCCAGGGTGTCCTTATTCCAGCTTTTACACCAGTCTACAAATTCGTATATTTTGCGTCAGAACATGTCTGATTCCGACCTCAATGTGACAAAGCTAAAGGAAAAACATAGTGGGGGGGAGAGATTCGCATGAGTTACGACAAATACAAGACACAGATGGTGCAACCAAGGCTGAGGGTTCGGTAGAAGAGACACAAGATACATGCAGTGAAAATGAAGATGGTGGTAGTGTACAGTGGTATGGCAGGAAAGATAGAAGGCACAGACGGTGAAGCAGACGATAGTGACAGTAAACACTATAGTGTGGTAAGGCACAGGCGGTGAAACAAAAGGTAATGGCATTGTACGACAAATACAAGGCATAGGCGGTCAAAGAGAAGAGTGTGGTGGTAAACAGTGGTGTGGCGAAACATAAGATAAAGTCGAAGGGGATTTAGGAATAAAGGAGGACACACTCAAGACACAGACGGTGACAAAAAATTGTGATAGTAGGCAGCGATATCCATGGTGTTACGTATGGTAAAGTCGTAGAGGGGATAGGAGGAGGGTAGGATAGATACTAGACACAGGCGGTGAACAGGTTGACAGATACAAGGCACAAACGTTGAAACAAAATACACTGTACAGTCGACCGCTAAAAAGAACAGACAATGAAACTGAAGATAGAGGTATGGTAGGACAGATATAAAGAGCTGATGGTGACGCACAGTATGCTGGTAATGGACAGTGGTATGGCAGGAAGGAGACTCGTAGAAGGCGCAGTCGATGAAACAAGATAACTGCAACGGACATTGGTATATACCAATATATATATATATATATATATATATATATATATATATATATATATATATATATATATATATATATATATATATATATATACTGTAATTATTTTGCAATGGCCAAAATGTATAGCTAGACAGATAAAGAGATGGATAGATAGGTCGATGGTGGGACACGGACATTTAAAAATGTGTATATATATTTGTTATTATTTTATTTTATCTTATTTTCTTCATTTTACTATAGGTTCTAGTCCATGGCCCACCTGAGAACCACCCCATGGCCCACCGGTTGAAGACCACTGCGGGCCTATATTTATTGTATAGAGGCCCCATACTCCGGGCCCTATACTTATTGTACAGGGGCCCTAATGGTTGTGAATATAATATATAATGAAATACTCGGTGTACACTTGAAACAAGGTTATATGCAGGCACACTGGGCCCTCAGATATCAGTGGACCCTAGGCCCATGGCCTACTTGGCCTATTGGTAAATCCGGCCCTGTCTGTGTGACTCACTTTGACAGGGAATCCTTGAATCAGTGGTATGCCATTTTCACCCTCTCTTTTTGGCGGCAGGATCGTGTCCAACACAGTGTAGCCCCAGATCTCAAAGCTCTCATCCTTACCCTCAGGAGCCAGTTTCATATTGCAGTCATCTTCTAAACAGCGACCCTGCCTCTGAAATGGAACGCAGGTAAGCAAAGAGAAAGAAGACAGAGGGTATAGGTATGAAACGACTGAGACAATGTTGAATACAGGCATGCATAACCAAAATGGAACGCACCCAAATATTCCCCTAGACAACATAGGGCAAGGTAACTATCGAATTTACAGTTCGGGTTTCTATTACAGTTATAGAAAATGAAGAACAAAATGGAAGAGATAGTGGTAGTTAATTTGTGTTTGTGATGCCACTTTGTATCGAAATCCCTCCATGCAATTCCTTTCCTTTGTCTGCCTCATACTCATGAACTGAATTAGAATATGTAAAATTTTCTCTACTCAGTAATTTTACCACTAACCGTGTAGATATACTATAAAAAGTTAGGTTAGGCTATATCGCAGGGTTTCAGGCAAATAAGTAATTAATATTTGCAATGATATGATAAAATATGAGGTTCTGGCCATTTCATTCAGAAGACATCTTCGTTTTGCACATTTAACTCTGTCAGAGCATTTTATTTATCTTATGGGAGACGTATATTAGTGAAGGAGTTGATGAAGATTGGTTTAATCTTTAAATCTCGGGCTCAGTACAGAGTAACACGGTCATTTAACGGCAGTCCTAATGACTGTACGAAGTTTTCGTACTTGTGTTTTTTTGCCCATGTTTGAATGATTGTGCACTTGTCTGAATGGCTAGTTGTGTCTGACACGTTTCGACAGATGACCTAGAGCCTTCTTTCGCCTTCTGTCGCAGTGATGCTTGAGCTCTTGCCACAATAAAATGTGTCACACTTCCCATCCCCCCAGCACTAACGTTTGCCACTGGAAGTGCTAATACAGAGAGAAAGATAAATAGATAGATAGATAGATAGACTGACTGATTTATAGATAGATAGATAGATAAATGGACTGACTGACTGATAGATAGATAGATAGACTAGATGAACTGACTGACTGATAGATAGATAGATAGAGACAGACACAGATAGATAGACAGATAGACTGACTGATATATATATATATATATATATATATATATATATATATATATATATATATATATATATATTTATATATTTATATATATATATATATATATATATATTTATATTTATATATATATATATATATATATATATATATATATATATATATATATATACATATATATATATGTCAGTCTATCTATCTATCTATCTTCTATCTATCTATCTATCTATCTATATATATATATATATATATATATATATATATATATATATATATATATATATATATTTACGGTATGAGATCTAGATGATATATGAATGTACTAAAAATAATGATAGAACTCAGTGATGGTTTTGTATTCCCGAGTGCTTTTCAAGATACGCTCCCTCGGGGGAGGGGGTAGCCAAGTCAGGGGAGAGGTTGTCTACTGTTCCAGTGGACGCGGTTTTATATCCCGGCTGGGGCAGGATCAGTTTAATGGATTTGAATTTCGTTAAAGTAGGCTTCATTGATCTACCAAATATATAATCAGTAGATAAGATATAATTCCTCTGCCATGACTCTTCCGTAATGGGAGACTTCTTTGCATGGTTGCGGAGAGTGCAGAAGAGTTTTCTTGTGCTCTTTCCTCTAGTGTTCTAGGGCTGCCACACCGGCTTAAGTTTTTTTTTTTTCTTTTCACCCTTCTGGTGATACACAGGCTAGTTAGTTCTCATTTCCTTCCATTCTTTGGTAGTTTGATACAGCAGATGTCTGTACTTTGTACTGAGATTGTCTTTGTCTCCTGCCCACGGAGGGTCCTCCCCCCACTGATCGTACGGGATGCGTGATTACATGGTCTGGCCTCCCTGGAGTGGGTAGTGAGGGTAATCTCAGCCATAGTTTTTTTTTTCCCTGGGAGTACTGTCACCTGTTCGTCTTCTCTTTCTTCCCACTTCTCCCGCAAGGGGGAGGTGGTTGCTATGGCGGAAGCTCCTGCTGCACCTCCTCGCTTCGGGGGGGGGGGGGGGTAAAGTGGTTCTGCCTAAAGAATGATTGCTCAATGGACTGACTGTCCCCCAGACTGACCAGCCCCAGGCCCGTACCTCCCTCAACGTATCTGTATATAACGCTTCGTTTGTTTTGTTGCATGCAGTTGGCTATCTGCTCCCCTGTCCAGCCTCAGTCCTTTCATCATCAAAAAGGTGATTGATGGATGTGCTGGTGAGGTCGAACAAGTGAAGAAACTTGCTAGTGGAGACCTTGAAAAAAATGTCAACTCGTCCCAGATTAAGGATTTGCTCTGTATGTGCATGTTCCATCGTTACGATATCGAGCCGAAGATTCCGCATTCTATGAATTCTTGCAAGAATGTTTTACCTGCAGGCATCTCATAGTTTTGGAGGAGGAGGATATCGTACATGAATTTGCTCAGCAAGATGTAACAGACGCTCGATTCATAATTCGATTATCAGACGGCAAGAGGGTAAAGTCCGCCACCGGTATCTTAACTTTTGGCAAAGTTTTTCTCCTTTCCAATGTCAAAGTTGGGTATGAAATTGTTAATGTCAGGCCATATATCTCTAACCTTCTTTGTTTTTCCAAATGTCAGATCCATGGACATAACGAAAAAGCTTGTCGGGCTACTAACTCAGTGTGTGACAAGTGCGTGGCTGTGGGTCATTCTGCAGACCACTGTCCATCCGTGACAGATTGTTGCTTTCATTGCAAGGATGCTCACCTCACTTCCTCGAGGAATTGTCCCAAGTGGAAGTAGGAGGAGGTCTGCATAGTTAAAGCACTGGAGGTGATATCCTATCAAGATGCTAGGAAGAAGAAGAGGGAGTTACATACTACTCCCAAACCACAGTTATCCTATGCATCGGCAGTTACGTCTCGTCCCGTGACGTGCACTGTGGAGACAGAATGACCCTATCCCCAGCACTCTTGCCACTCGCTCTTCTCCCATGTCTGCTCCCTCTGTGATATCCAACTCTCTTACTGATATCCCTGCTGCTGCTTCTTCCTATTCTTAAATTTTCTGCTTTTACTTTTATGAAGAAGAAACAGAAGTCTGACAACTTTAATATGGTAAATTTCACCCCTCTACCCCTCACGTCACGTCCTCATGTCTTACCTGAACTGGCTCCAACGAGTGAGAAAAGAGATAGCTCTTCCTCGGAGTCTGGGAGCCTCCTCACTGATAATTATGTTGAAGTTTCCACTAGCACGCACCAGGACAGATCCCTCGGTGGTCGGTCGCCTGACGGCGAGTGACATAAAAAAGCTTTGCACGCTGGCCTCCCTTGTAAAACTTAAACTGTTACATTCACTCTGATATAGTGGAATTGTAGGAGTCTTGGAAATAAATTACACAATATACCGTAGCAATCTTGCTATCTATACACAGGCCAGACGCCATTTATTTACAGGAGACGGGCTTGGTGGATCACCCTAATCCTCCACAGTTCAAACACTACTCGTATTGAATTTAATTACGACGGTCACTGGGCTGTCATATGCACGCACAAATCACATCCGCAAACAGAAGTGTTTCTAAATACTACTTTGGAAACTGTCGCAATCAGAGTAAAATCTAATAACACGTATCTGCCTAGCTGCTCTCTCTACTGTCCTCCACATGGCCCCATTGATAGCGATACTTTAAATTAACTTTTGAACACCTTTTAGGAAATCAGTTAGTTTTTGGCGACTTCAGTGCCCATCACTATCAATGGGGTAGCTTGAGGATCGATGGTCGTGGGGAGCAAGTAGCCGACCTATTACTACAATCCACCTTCCGTCTTCTGAACGATGGTAGAGCAACTCGTGTAGATGATCGTACTGGTAACCTTTCGGCCATAGACTTGTCTCTGACCTCCCCAGGGCTACATCAAGATTCTCTTGGGATTCTTATGACGACTTCTTGGGAAGTGATCATTTACCCATCTGTCTTTCTTGTACACACGACATTTTTTCAGCCTCCACTTCAAAAATTTAACTTTAAGACTGAAACCAGATTGGAGATCCTTCTCAAAGATCGCCAATTTACATATATCTGGGAAGACCATAAATGCAAAAGTCGCAGAATTTAACCACTTCCATAGGCTGAGGCTGCTATCCCCAAGACTTTTCCAATTCACACGAAGCATAGAGCTCACTGGTGGACGCCGGATTGCCGACACGCATTAAGGAAAGGCAAAAGGAGATACAGGATTATGATAGTCAACCGAGGAAAACTTTACTGCATACAAACAAGCAAGGGTTGAGGCAAGGAGCATACTTAGAAGGAATGAACATGACTCCTAGCGTTCTTCTGTGTCCACGGTGAATAGCTTTACCCCACTCGGCAAAGTCTGATCCACTATTAAAATACTAATAAAAGCCCTTACATCCTTACGACCATTCTGCAGGTGGATAAGAACATCTGTGACGATCCCGTGGATCCTCGCCAAGAGTTTTTCCCATGTATGTAGCTCAGCCAATTATGACCAGAGATTTCAAGATCATAAACGCACGGCTAAGCTACAAAGATTGCACTTTGCCATAGAAGTCGCAGACTCCTCGTACAACCAAGAGTTTATGGTAGATGACCTCCTTACCCTAAAATCATGTAAAGAAACCATGTCCTGGATACAGTCACATACACTGTACAGTATGATCCAGACTCATAATCAGGACAACCTGATTAAGCTGTTAGAATTGTGCATTGAGCTTTGGGCGTCCCAAACGTTCCCAAACTCATAGCACTTTGTGCACGTCAAACCGATACCCAAACAAGCGGGTAGTCTTATGAATCCCACTTCATTTCGTCCTATTGTGCTGACTTCTTGCCTATTTAAGGTCATGGAAGAGTACAAGAATTTGAGTTAAATGATCCACAATGTGGCTTCCGTAAAATAATACAAAGCTCATTAGATCATTTAATGAAATTGGAGCATTAGGCTACATTTTGGAGGAATTTGCCAATAAATATTTCATGATGAAGGTGTTCTTGGACATCCATAAAGCCTGTGAAGTGACGTGGCTACACGGAATAGTAACCAATGAAGCTCTATGCTTATGGTTTAAGTGGTGATCTGTCCATTTTTATTTTCAGTTTTTAAGGGACAGAACTTTCTTTGTGAAGTTGCCCTGTAACGTAACACTGGATATATTTATCCAAGAAAACGGGGTGGCTCAGGGAAATGATCTTAGTCCCAAATTGTTTAGTACTATGATCAATGATATTCTGTCATCAGCTCCCAACCCGAGGAATCTTGAATAATCACTGTATCCCGACGATCGTGCAATGTGGCACTCTTCCTGTAATGCACAATTTTTGGCTGGGCGGATTCAAGCAGCCCTTGATTTCGTCCACCAGTGGGCCTTGCAGTGAGGATTTAAGTTTTCCATCCCTAAGTGTACCGCTGTAATTTTTACGACTGTAACGTCCCTGACTTACATCTAACTTTGGTTAATAAGTCAGTGCCTAATTCTGTCAAATTTTCGAGCCTCCATTTTGACCGTATTATAAACTTTAAATTTCATGTTTACATTTTACTTGCTCGTTGTGATAAATCAATGAATGCCCTTTTAAAAATAAGATTTTTTTTTTTTTTTTTTTTTTTTTTTTTGCGCTAATGAAGGGCCTTCTAGCCAGTGGTCGATAGGCAAAAAACAAAAGCATTCGTAATAATAATAATAATAATAGCAACAGCATCATATTCTAGTGTTAATGTTTCGTAACAGCAGAAATAGAAGTAAATAATACTTCATCGGAGAGTGGGGGTTAAGCCATAGTCACAGCTCGGCATCCAAATGGAGATGTGTCAATTTTATGCGAAGCTACAGTAAAAAAAAGCAGGTTATCACAATCTAGTGTTATTATATCGCTACAACTCAGCATTCATGATGGAGCGATGCCAATTATAGGTCAAGTTAAAGTAAAAAGAGTGCAGTGTTTACCTGTTGTTGGGCAGGGCGGGGCCAGACGAGCAGCAGCAGAAAGGTAAACAATGCAAGGTGTCCCGGGCGGGGGCTACGAGCAGAGAGAGGCCACATCTTTTCTATTTAATATTTTGGTCGGTTATTTCTTTATTTTATTCAGTAAACTTTTCGGTTAATTCTATATTTATTTCAATATTTTAGTCAGTTACTTCTTTATTTTCTTCAATATTTTGGTCATTAACTTCTCTGTTCTGTTTTTCGTCGGTCAGCTATTCTTAATCGGTGACGTTACTTTTAAATATATTCTCGCTAATACCAGACGATACTCAACCTAAGGGCCAGGTCTTGTAGGGAAGGGGTTTCTGGAGGCCGTACCTATCACCTCCAGTTCGAAAATCCTTGCTAGGTAAAGGTGAATGTAAACTGTCTGGAAATAGCAAGAGTAAAACAAGGAAGACGCCACCGAACTGAAGGGGTTTACGGGGATTCTTTTTCTTCTTCCTTAAGCTCTCTAACACTAAGCAAGAGCGAGAAGATGCAGACCGGAGGGAAAGAAGGTAGTTGTGTATGTGTAATGTGTATGTATGATTGGGTGGTAAGCTGGGAAGTGGGTGCTGTCAGGTGTTATGTACCGTCTGCACATCTGTACAATACACCTGTTTGTCACCCGTTGTCAGCAGCAGAGGGATGCAAACCACACGGCTGAGGGAAATGGCCTTTGTGGCTTGGCGACGGAAGGGCGACCATAATGGAGTGATGACGTGTTGCATTGGATGCCTTGTGAGTTTGTATTCTAGGCAGCTTTTGGAGATTTCACAACACTTCTTCCTTCGTGATTTATTCTGCACATTGTTCCTCAGTATCCTCTCATGTTATAGTGATGCAAGCTATGTTTGTATTAAAACGGCATGAATATAATACGAGAGACTGGCAAGGTTTAAAGGACAAAATAATTCCCAGATCAATAAGTGCTGCGAAGCCTCCTATACCAGTTCAGATATAGACCACAGATGCGCAAATATTTATTCACAATGCCTGTTTTCTCGCTAGACTGGGATATACGAGTACTGTACATCTTCCTCAGTGATTATATTGCATAGTACATCTTTACATCCTCTTTTTTGTTATCTGTACTGTATCTTTCCATGTAGGGTACAATGTCGGACCGGACCTTCTTGGAGGAAGACATACCAGAATTAACCATTTCCCATGCTGGCGAAGTACGAATGGGGAACTAGTTATTATAGGAAGAGTTATAAATGTCAAACTCGAAGTATTTTATTGGCTATATTTGCGTGAGTTAGAGTTTGTATATGCCATCAGTAGAAGCGTCATATTCAGGCCTATGAGGAGACATTACCATAGCTCTAACTTGACAGATTCCTAACCCCTTCTAGCTCAGTCGATGCCAAAGTGTTGTCAGACTGGAGGGTTGATTTCACTGGTAACCAAGGAGAATCGTACCTCATAACTAGGCTTATTGAATTTCATGACACCACGACTTAGTATTCATGATGTAGGAGTGACGTACTTCCCTCATACGAAAACAAACCGACTATGGTATGTTTAAATGTCCGCCAAGATGTTGTTTCAGATCCGTGATATAGGACCCAAGCATCACGAGATGCAGGTAAGTACACTAACCATCAAGCCACCAACCTCCCTATGTTGTGTAGTCTTCATCGATACTACAAAATTCAAAGAGCATAGAAAATAATATTAGGGTGCAATAAGTAAAATAAATCGCTGAAGAATAAGTGCTACGATGTCTCCTATGCTAGACAGAACACGGTTCACTCTTTGTCGGCCTACTCGGGCTTTACACCTACACCAACACATTTCAACTGGAACAGGTGTATACTTCTCTCGATCTAAAGTCCAATCAAAACTGCGAAGTTTTATATGATGTTTACAGCAGTATCTATCTATTGTACAGTACATGCATGGTTAAACAGAATTTGGATAATATCAATATGCATGCCTATATGCATGAACATATCACAGCAAAATATGATGTAAAAATATTATGTAAATATTAGCTGCGGAACATGTCCCTGAATGCAAGGTATACTTATGACTCTGACGACAATATTCTGAGTGGCAGAGATATCGCAGAAATGTTCCTCTTCTTATCAGTACCTTTTGCATATTGCACTTTAACACTCTCTTGTTACAGCTGATAATGGACTTGGTTTGTGTATATTTTCAGCAATAACATTGATGATCATAGAATGTTGTAGTGTATTAGGTGTTCATTTATCTACCTACCTATCTATCTATATCTGTGTATCTGTCTATCTATCTCTATCTATCTATCTATATCTATCTATCTATCTATCAATCTATCTACATACATATATATGGAGATAGATAGATAGATATAAGTACGAAGACCTTTTGAAATATGCTGTTATTAAACTTGAGCCTGTAGCTTTCCTCTATACAGCATTTCGATACGAAGATATTACTGGCTATTCCTTTGCTTTCAGTTAAACGTTTATGTAGAATTGTAGATCATTCATCACTTCAGCATTTACTTAGGCGGTCGTCAGTTTTGCTTTTATTATGCTCAAAAAAATTGTGCGAGGTGTTAAGCAAAGCAATAGTTGTCTTGAATATTTTGGTGATGATTATGTATGTCTTGTGGCAGTTTTGTTTTAAATGTTTTCTATTGTTGTGGTATGTTACAGCTTTCCAGAACATTGTTCAATAATTGTATCATGGCCTTTTTACAAAAGTTGCTACCTTGTTCATTTCTACAAATAACTTTTGATAACATTTGGTCCTGGGACTTCCTTGCTCTTGAGTTTTGTGTGTGTGTGTGTGTGTGTGTGTGTGTGTGTGTGTGTGTGTGTGTGTGTGTGTGTGTGTGTGTGTGTGTGTGTGTGTGTGTGTGTGTGTGTGTGTGTGTGTGTGTGTGTGTGTGTGTGTGTGTGTGTGTGTGTGTGTGCGTGCGTGCGTGCGTGCGTGCGCGCGCGCGCTTTACATCACTGTGGTATAGGGTGCTGCATCCATGTCTACTTGTACTTTAACAGGAATTTTTAAGTTTTTGTACCCTATACATTTAGTCACGAGCATTTCATTCTCCTGTATGAGTCTTGTACTAGCTTTCTTCTTTTGTGTTCCATAGAAAATAATCACCTTTTGTGTTTCATACAAAATAATCATCTGTATGTTAATTTCTAGACTTCCCATTGTTATTTATCTGTGTAAAGGCACAACTTCTTATGAAAATTACTTTTAAGGCTTAAACCACCATGTCCGTGAGGAAAATTGCTATTGAAAATAAATAAGTAAACTGAATGAAAAATCAATAAATATAAGAATGAATATGAATGAAAATATGTATTCATATAAATCAGCACCCCAGTTTCTAAAGCTCTGACCATACTTTACTGTCATGGTCATCGTGGAAGGAGATTTAGCTACGTACAGTACAGAGCACAGAATGTCTTGTCTCAATAGCGTCAAAGGCATAAGTTGGTAGCTACTCCATGTGGTATCTGGAGCAAGTGCGTACACTAGTAAGGCTCAGGGGGGCTAGAGTCCCTGCCCCTTTGCCCTACCTGTTATTAAGTGCCCTCTAAAAGTGCTCTCTCTCTCTCTCTCTCTCTCTCTCTCTCTCTCTCTCTCTCTCTCTCTCTCTCTCTCTCTCTCTCTCTCTCTCTCTCGTAGTAACCAGGAAAGGGTGCAGTGACCCCACCATCTTTCTTTTTTAGCTAGAGCCTTTACCCCTCAACTGTCTGTGCACGCCACTGATCAAGAGGGTGAATGATACAGACGGCCTGGACAGATGATACAATGTCAAGCTTTCCACACACCCAGCCTTTTTCTACGCCGCCACGAAGCGCGAGTGCCTTGGCGTGATCTGGGCACTGAAGCACTTGCGATTGTACCTGCTGGGCACCTCACCATCATCACCGACCACCAATCTCTACAGTGACTGTGACGATCCCAGACTACCAACGCCTTCTTAGTACGATGGAGGTAAACCTTGGAGGAGTTCAACTTTGATATTTCATACTGCCCCGGCAGTATGCAACAGGTCAGCTCTGGAACTGTCTCCCTCTGCCTGTGTTTCCTGCTTCCTATGATCTCCAGTCTTTCAAACGCGGTGTGTCCAGGCATCTCGAAATGATCGGATCTTGAATTTGGCTCTCTCTTGTATTTTGTTTTTCTCTTAGAAGGAACAATTTTGCGGGCCCGCGGCCTTTGGTTCCTTCTACCTCACATAGAAAAAAAAAAATCCACATTAACACCGACGCCTTATCAAGGCTTCCCCTTAATTGCTCCTCGTAATGCAGAAAAATGGGACACCGCACAGCACAGAACACCTATAATGCGACAATGGGAGTCTAACCAAAAACCGGTGAGGATGCCCAACAATATCGTTACCAAGCTGGCGAGGGTAAGGAAACCACCTCTATACCCATTCTGGCCATATCGTCGTGGACCCGGAAGATGTGGATGACCTCCTGACCCACCCCCACCACGGGAACAGGATCCACTTCGGGTAGCAGAAGTTGTTACAAACTTTCAGAGAAATCTATTGGACGCCACGCCCTTCAGCCCTAGCCAAACAAGTCGTAAAAGCTTCGTGCCTTGGGGAAGGGCATCTCTCGAACCCCAGGACCCACCGGGCACTTAACAGCCACCCGACCCTGGCAGCTGCTGGCAGTGGACATCATGGGCCCTCTTCCACCAAAAACCGGGGTCCTATTTGTAATTACCTTTGCAGACACCTATTCCAAATTTCTGGTTACCCGCCCTCCCAAGTCCCATTCTGCTACTGCAGTCGTGGAGGCTTTCATCACCGATGTATTTTCCTACTTCGGCCTTTTGCAGGCCCTCCTCTCGGATCACACCCCGGAATTCTCAGGCCAAGTTTGGGAACAACTGTTCCAGCTGTTCGGGTACCGCCTTTCCCACTCCTCCCCTTACCATCCCCAGGGAAATGCCATCTGTGAGAGAAGCCATTGGAGCCTCGCTAACCAACTCCGGACCCGTCTAGTCGCCCTGGATACCGAAGACTGGCCCTCCCAAGTGAAAATCATACAGTGGGAAATGAACAGCTGCCCACGTGCGGATGGTATCACACCATGTGTCTTTGGAAAGTCCCCACTACTACTCCCATTCCAGCGCATAGCCCAACTGCTAACCAGCTCTCGCACCACAAGTACCGGTTCTGCCACATGCAGTCCTGCCAGGAGCTACCAGAGGACGAAACTCCACCAGCCAACCCCTATCAAGTAGGCCAGAGAGTCATGGTTGCTCAGTTGCCCCTCGACCACAAACTACAAACTATGGGGAAGGCGGTGGCTCAGTCGGTAGAGAGATGGCCTGCAGTCCTACTGGATCCAGGTTCAAATCCCCGCTGGGGCGGAGAACAGTTTAAGGATTTGAATTTCATTAAAAAAAAAAAAAAGGCTTTATTGATCTACCAGAAGACCCGCCGACATGTCGTAAAAATACCCCCGCTAATACCAATACACCAGTCCTGTATGAGACAGCCCTAGCATGTATTCAATATGGACGGTGGGTGTTAGCGCCGAATTGGTGACATGTAGAGGTGTATGGTATGTAGGAGGACTACTGGGCCTTGATAGCAGGCAGTGAAGCCTATGCCCAGAGTCGGACACATAATAAAAAAAAAAAAAAATCTTAGGCCCTTTCGTAATTACATGCCTGCTGAATAGTTACCAGATCATCGTTGACTTTAAAGGCAAGGCCAGGGTCTATCACAGCAGGCATGTACAACAATACAATCCACTCCTGAACGCCCAGACCAACACAGAAGCTAGCGAAACAAAAAAAACCCTGTCACCCAACCCCGTCGCCAACTGACTCTGATCCCCACACCCTCTCTCAACTTTTCACCCTGTCCCTCCCTGCCTCCCCATCCACCCCATCTGCCCCACCGACACCTACCCCTAGGACCCCACTGCCACCAGGGTCGCTGCCCTCCTCTACCTCATCCCCAGTCAGTTCTATCCTTCAAAATCCCAGCCACCCACCCACACCAACCACTACCAGATCATCAGCCCCACGCTCCCCGCCAACCACCCCCTCACCCCACCCCTCTCTCAATCTCTTCAGCTCCATCTCATCCCCGTCCCAACACACCACACTTCATCCCGCTTTGTACTTCCATCCAGGGATTCTCCCCCCTCTCTCCCCACAAGTTCCGCCTCGCTTGCATCTTCACTGTCCCCGCGACCTTCCTTAATCCCATCTCCACCCCCTCATAGCCCCGACTCAACCTCCAGCTCCACGTCCTCCTTTTCCCGTTTGATCAACTGATGGCGTCGCATTCCAGTCTTCATCAGATTGGGCCGACAGTCACAACCCCCAAACAGATGCAGCACCACAACACCATCCCACCACGCAACCCTACTCCCGGCATCCCCACAAACCCCTACCGCCACTCCTCCACCCCGCACAACACCACAACCCCCAAAACTCAGTCCCTTACAGACACACACTCATACCCACTGTACTACACCAGTACCTTCCCCCCTCGCAGCAGTACTTTTGCATCCACTTCCACATACGACAAGCCAACCACTGGGTCAAAGGTCACCATCCATCTCCCTGCCATGACTACAGCCACTACCATCACCACCATCTCCTCTCCAACCATAGCCGAACCAAGCCAGCATGTTCGTCCGATATGCCTTCTGGGTCTCACAGGACGGGCAACAAAGAATCCAGAAGCCCCAACACTTGCCCCAGTTGCTAGCCAGCCATCCCTACCCCAGCTCCTTGATCCTTGTCGAAAACCCCACCAGAGAACCTGATGAGCACTCCTGCTCCTGGCACCACCTCCTCCACAAGCTCAAACCGACCACCGTCACCAGCCAAGAACAAATATTCGACCTTCTGCCATTAGGATGTGACTTACAGGACGGCAGGGGTGGTAAAATGCACTGGATCCCATCTCAACAGGCCGAAAGATCTACCACAGTCCTGGCTCCAAAGGCAGCAGCAGAAAATTCGTGCGCCCTGAGAAGCCACCACCGGATTGCTGGAATACAAGTGTCCACTCAAGATGTAACACAGGGAGCTGGCACGCCCTGCGGCCTGAAGTTCCTCAACCCCGGAGGAGCCGCACTGTCCCCATCACAAACTGAGCCACCAGAACCAGCAGCGACGGGGACTCATCAATTTCGTGCTTGCTAGAGGCAGCAGAATCGAACTTGCTAGGTGCGGCTTGATAATGCAGGAGTTCCAGTGTTTCAGTGTGCTTGCTGGACCCAGCACGACCAAGCATGCTAACGGTGGATTGACAACGCAGAAGGAGTTCCACACCACACACTCCTCGGAGTCTGGCAGGCTTCCCCAACGTGGCGCTGAAGCTGGAGCAAGTCACACACACACACACACACACACACACACACACACACACACACACACACACACACACACACACACACACACACACACACACACACACACACACACACACACACACACACACACACACACACACATACACACACACACACACACACACACACACACACACACACACACACACACACACACACACACACACACACACACACACACACACACACACACACACACACACACACACACACACACACACACACACACACACACACACACACACACACACACACACACACACACACACACACACACACACACACACACACACACACACACACACACACACACACACACACACACACACACACACACACACACACACACACACACACACACACACACACACACACACACACACACACACACACACACACACACACACACACACACACACACACACACACACACACACACACACACACACACACACACACACACACACACACACACACACACACACACACACACACACACACACACACACACACACACACACACACACACACACACACACACACACACACACACACACACACACACACACACACACACACACACACACACACACACACACACACACACACACACACACACACACACACACACACACACACACACACACACACACACACACACACACACACACACACACACACACACACACACACACACACACACACACACACACACACACACACACACACACACACACACACACACACACACACACACACACACACACACACACACACACACACACACACACACACACACACACACACACACACACACACACACACACACCGCTCGCTGGCGCAGTGGTAACGTTCTCGCTTGCCATCTGGTAGACGGGAGTTCGCGCCTCGCTCAGGTTGCGAAAAGTTTCACTGACGAAGTGGGTGGTTACTGTCCCCCTTGAGCAAGGGGACGGGTGTGTGGGTGTGTGAAGGTCA
Organism: Coenobita brevimanus; assembly: GCF_032717465.1. Lineage (NCBI taxonomy): Eukaryota > Metazoa > Arthropoda > Malacostraca > Decapoda > Coenobitidae > Coenobita > Coenobita brevimanus. Next base: position 3,382,255 of record NC_136974.1, on the reverse strand, counting down.
CAGCCTTGCCCTTAGATCGGACTATATGAGCTCTCAGCTCCCTTCCGGGAGGGTAAAATGCTGACGATCACGACCATCAAGTGATCCTGACCGACCCGGTGAATTACACACACACACACACACACACACACACACACACACATATATATTCCCTCCCACAGGTAGAGAGTGCCCTCCTACCCCTGGAAAAGGAATCCTGGTCTTAGTAACATAAACTTGTCCTGACTATCTCAGGTCCCTTCTAACTTCACCACTAGACCCACTCTGGCCACAAACCACACAACCCTATCGCCAGGCTAAGATAAGGAAAAAGCCAGACATCGAGCCTCCACTTCTCGGAGCCAGGGTCGTCGCCTGTCTCCCCCTTAGCCCTATCGACATTAATTCACTACACCCCAACACCCGTTACAGACGTAGAGTCACAACCCAGCTCCCTTCCAATTCCATAAAGTATCCCAGAGGACAGTGTCAGTGTAATATCCGTGACATGCCCCTCCAGATCTCCTCTCTCAATTCCCCTTCGCCCCAGTTGACCATTTCTTATATGTAAATCTCACGATATTGGTTGTAAAGTTGTATATAGAGGCTTGTGCAATAGTAATTCTATTGTCTTGTCATCTGGAGTTTCCGTGTCTACCCTGTACTCTTAAGGTGTGTTGAATCCTGCTTTGGTGTTCCTCCCTGTTTAGAAGAACCTCATTAGACTAGGAATGCCCTAGTGTGTGTGTATATATATATATATATATATATATATATATATATATATATATATATATATATATATATATATATAATGATGTGGTAGGTGGGGGCGCTCACCATCCACTCGCTCGATGTAGTGCTGCTCTCGGATGTCTGCCCTTTCCTCTCCTCCATCCTTCTTTCCTTCCATCCTCTTCTGTCTTTCTTTCCTTCATTCTTTCCTCGTCCTTCTGCCTATGGGTGACTTTACACCCCCTCTTCTGTCTTTCCTTCATTCTTTCCTCGTGCTTCTGCCTGTGGGTGACTCTACAAGAGTGACAAACCAAATAGTTTCCTGTACACCAGGAAACCATTTACTACGCTGGGTGGTAACCAAGGAGGTTTAAAGGGTGGAGGCGGCGTCAGGTGGGATGAGTGAAGCCTAGTGACCTGACCAGCAGCCATATTATTGTAGGCTTAAGGCACGTCAAGGCATGTCAGGACTCGGCTCAAGGAGGTTTAGATATCAAGTTAGCTGCAGGTTAAATCCAAAAGAAAGACTGGATTTGTAGAATTTCTAGTTTGTTGCGAGAGTCTCCTCCCCAAAGCCAGTTGTGAACTATTTCTTAACTTATAAAATGACCCAGGATCACATTGAAGTTTTTTTTTTTTTTTTTTTTTTTTTTTTTTTTTGTGGCAAAATCAGAAGTATGGGAGGATGCAACAATAATCTTTCAGCTCGCCAGTTCACAGCAGCCTATAAGAAGGTAATGCTTCACAATGACATTGAGGAAGTGTCACGAGGAAACTGCTTAGCCTTAGAGGATATACCAATTATGACGGCTTCTAGTAATTATCTAAGTGATATAAAAGCCGATGTTCCTTCAAGTAGAGTGATTACCTCTGTGGACAAAAGCAGACTTCTAGATGATGATGACGTGTCTTACACAGAGAGATAATTATGATGTATTAGGAATGAAAAATGGTGACATTGTTTCTTCTATGCTATCACCGTATTCTGAAAAAAATGTTGCATACATAGCAGGATTTGTATCAATGAAACTTAACAGATCTGTGAAGTGTGAACGTTGCTGCAGTGCACTGTTTACCGAAAACTGTGATAATTCTCATGCACTGATTATAATTAAGAAAAACAAAGGAAACCTGTCATTCCCCGTATAAGATCTCATAGATATATGTTGCTTAAGTGAAAAGGTATTCAGAGAAAAAAAAAAACTGCTTGCTAAACAAATACACCCCTATGCAGAACTTTCAAGGAAACATTATCACAAAATTGTAACTTATGTCTTATCAGAATGCTTAGACAAATCTGTATTTCCAAACTTGACAGTACTATGTCAGACAGTGACTCTAATCATATTGTGTTGTTAATCAAACCAGTAACGGAGACATATCTCCAGGTAAGATACAACTATGCTGGTAAACAGTTCACTGCACGCCAATCATCTCTGAAAGGTATCAAGAGCAGAACTGCAATGAATAAACTACTATTATTTAGTGGGTTGTAGAGCTAATGTCAGTGAAATGTTCATGTTAATGCAGTCATAGCATGCAGTAAATGGATCACAGTACGGTCGCCGTTTCATTTAAACAGCTAAATGAATAATATAAATGAGTGTAGGCAGTATGACTAGTAATAATAGTATGGGGCGGGTAGCTGCCTGGAGCAAGTAAGCCTACAACAACACCGCAGACGCGCCAGCGGCTGGCTTCACCTGACAGCACGGAGCGAGCGTCTCGTGCCGCCTCGACCCTTTAAACCTCCTTGGTGGTAACCATATAACCAAATTTTGGCGCCTGGTGGTTTAGTGGGTAATTACAGGCTCCAGTCGGATTCAGCCTGTGCAGGTGTATATCCTAGGAGTGGTTGGGGTTTATTGCTCATGTAATCCCTGAGTGAGGCTGGTCACTCTCATCTTAAATGTCAGGACCAACTTGCCTAGCCCCGGGTTCCTACATTCCTCATGGGGCAACGCAGGATTGGATGATGAATGAATGAATGAATATACATACATTATATATATATATATATATATATATATATATATATATATTACAGGGAGTTTGTATAACTAGTGATGTCATGAAATCCCAAGTGAATTCGTGAAATAAGTTTAAACTGGGATTGGTTAATTTAGGCTGCGGTTAGGTTAGGCTGGGATAACCTAGGTTAAGTTTAGGGTATGTTTGGTTAGGTTAGTTAGGTTAGGTTACATTTATTTAGATGAACGCTTAACATATATAACTTAGCATTCATCTGAATTAATCTAACCTAACATAACTAACCTAGCCTAACATAACCCAACCTTAACCTAGATTATCCCAGCCTAACCTAACCTGACCTAAATTCACACATCCCAGTTTAAACTCATTTCACTAATTCATCAGGGATTTCGTGAAATCACTGTTTACACAGATATATATATATATATATATATACGGCGAGCTCAGAAGAAAGTAAACATGAAGTTGGAAGCCCGCTCCCGTGACCTCAAAGGGTTGAACGTTGCTCTCTCGGTGGCCTTGGCTTATGGCTCACAAACTGCATTCGGGTGGCTGGCCACCCTGACCCTAAATATAGTGACTGATTCTGTTTTTTACGTTCCTGATGGGCCAAAACCGGGTTGGATGATGGATATACAAAATTTCGTTTTATTTTTACATCCAGTGTAACAGTAAAGGGAAAGCTTGAAAACACAAGCCTTCCCTACCCAAAAATTGGGAGAGCTTAAAAATACAAGCCCTCCCGGACTTTTAGTTTGGTTATAAGGTGACGTCCAGACATTCCAGCAACCCCAGCATCACGACGTAATGTTTTTTCATGGCCATGTGAAGTGATTCTCATAACTGATGTCTCTGTTTAAGTATAAAGTTACAATAGCAATATATATTAAATATTTCAGCAATTTAGAGACTGCTACTGATGTGGGATATGGTATTTGACACAAAATATTTTCTGAACCTAAACATGAATTTATAAATCATGTACCACCCAAAAATTCCTGGCTCCATGCCAGAATATCATGATCACTTTATTGCAACGCGCGCCTCTCTCTCGCTCTGAGTCCCGTTAATTCGTTGAGGCATGAGTGTTTTTATGAAGTGATAGCTAATTTCTTGCGGCGCGACCAGGCCGAGAAGTGTTTTTGTTTAGCCTGTACAGGTATACTTCTTATGAGGTTAGTAATCATGGAGTGCAATGAAGAACTGGCCACTATAAATCACTGTTGTAAACCGCCTGTTTCTCCTAATCCCTTCAACAATATTACGATTTTCACCTCACTGTGGATATCACCAGACGACCTTGTTAAACCTTTCAGGGGAGTACTAAAAAAAAAAAAAAAGAAGAAAGAAAAAGAAATACTGTAGCGCACATGCCCGTCTCCGGTTACACGCACAAGGTACTGTATCCTCACCCTGTTCACCCATTTTCCCCCGTGTACAGTACCTATTGCACAAACCCATTTTCCTCCATGGGTGTTTCCCCCTTGGTTCCACTTTCCCCAATTGGCCCAATTTTTCCCCTTGGACCTATTTTCTTCCATGGTTCTATTTCTCGCATAGACTAATTTCCCCATAAACCAACTTTCTCCTATAGACCTACGTGTCCTCCCATGGCCGTTTTTCCATACTCCCACAGACTTACTTCTTCGCTGTAGGCTTATTTTCCCAATGACATTTTCCATGGACCTATTTTCCCTCTTGGATCTACAGCTTTCCATGTGGACCTACTTTCTCTCACTGGGGACACCAAACCCCTTCAAGAACTTGTTTTCTCACATGGGCCTTGTTTACCCAGTGTATTTAAGCCAATTTCCTCAATGACGCATCCCTCATGAACCTTTTTTCTCACATGGAGCTCCTCCAACCATGGACCTATTTGCTCTGTAGACCTACTCCTAATGGACGTATTTTCTCCTGTCCACCCACCCACTCAGTGTAGCTAGCCTGACTACTAGGTTTTTCTCCAAGACCCCACATATCCCCTTCCCCCCACCTGCCTAACCGATCTGACCACCCCTCCCACTTCGCCCTCCCCACCCACCTGCCCCATCCCGCCCACTCACCACGTCCCATCCACTCATCCCACCCCCTTTGCTCACACCACCCCCTTTGCTCACACCACCCATCCACCCACCTCGGTCTAAAAACTGGCAAATGGAATTTTACGTTCAAAAATGTATAGTACTTAACGTAGGCAAGACCACTGGAGATACTATATACAACTTCGATAACGAAGTACGGTAATTAGTAAGCCAGAATACGAGAGAGATCTAGGAGTTCTGGTTAGTAAAGACCTCAAACCAAGGCAACTGTGTATTAATGCGAGAAATAAAACAAACAAGGTACTAGGATTTATTTCGCGAAGCGTGAGCAATAGGACATCTAAAGAAATATTGCAACATTATTTGCCGTTAGCAAGGCGACACTTAGCCCAAGCCATGCAATTTTGGTGTCCGTACTATAGAATGGATATAAATTCCTTTGAAAATGTACGGAGAAGAATGACATAAATGATAACCTACATGATGTTCGGAACTTTTCATATGAAGACAGACAAAAAAGACTCAGTCTTAATTGAGGTGTTTAAGTGGATGAAGGGAATAAATAAGGGAAATATTAGCAAGGTACTTAGAGTGGGCATACAGGATAGAACTAGAAGTAATGGTTTCAAACTAGACAAATTCCGTTTTAATAAGGAAATAGGTAGAAATTGGTTTGCCAATAGAGTAGCAGACGAATGAAATTAGCTACCTAGTAATGTAGCTGCTGCCCCTTCCATTGAAAGCTTCAAGCATAGGCTAGATAAGCATATGGCAAATAAGGGGTGGGCATAAAAAGAAAAGTCTCATAAGCAGTACAAATTCATTCTTTTTCCTCCTCAGTTACGCTATGATAGTCTCTTTTTTTCTACTTTCACACTGTCCTATAATATGTGCACACCAGTTATTTTGTGGTGTTGGTGTTCCTTGTGACTCTTTCCTGCCGGCTTTGGCTGGAGGATTTGGAGGGCAGGGGAAAGCCTTCTTCTTTGCTATCCATATCTCATTCTAGTAGTTCAGTTACTCTCCTAGGAGCTGCCTAGCATGGGTCAACCGGCCAACTGCAGTTATACTCTTTTCTTATGCTCTTTTGTTCATTCCATTCACCCCCCCCCCACTCACCCACCCCACCCTCTATGTCCACACCCCCTGCCTCACCCCCATCGCCCACCCCACCCACCCAGTCCATCTTCGCCTGTCCACCCACCCTGCCCATCCTTTCCACACACTATATCCCACCTATCCCTAGTCCACCCACCAACCCACGCCACTCATCCGCCCACCAAGCCAGGACCACCACAGGATGACATGTAACTTTATACGCGCGCGCGCACAAAAAGGAAAAGCTGCTGTTATAAATGGGCGATTTTCCAAACGTCGTCTGCTACCTAGCTAGAAAGCTAGACACTCCTTGGCCCCTTAACAGTAAGGTAACTCTAGTGAATAATACATACGTGTGAGTAAACTTAAGAGATTTAGTAAGAGCATATATCATTCAGATCACTATAACAGTCTTCAATAAAAGTATCACACATATGAATGAATAATTATGACTGGTTATATTACACTGGAGAGAATTTAGGCTACTAACCGGTTATCCCTTCAACATCGTACGTTGGTTCGTTATAATGCTTATGACTCAGCTGAGCTGGCCGCCATAAATACATTCAAATCATATTTCTAAACAAGAGTATCCTGCATTGAAGCCTTCTATTTCCTTAAGTCGTCTGAAATTTAATATTTAACATAAACAGCCACTTGATATTAGTTTCCCTACTTCTTGAGCGTCCCTCCTTTAAGATGTGATATAGCTTACGTTTTACTGGCTGTCACAGAAGCCAGTGGTATCGTTCTGCCTTAATGACAAAGGGTTTGGTCATTCCTGTAAGGAGAGGGAAAGGAAACCATTGTGACTGCAGTGATTGCCTTGGTGTTACAGTGGTCAGTGTGACAGCCAAGGTTCTAGCTTACGCACTCTTGATTAGTATTCTAGGGCCTTAACTAAAGTTTCATTGTCTGAGCAATTAGAATTCACGTCCGAGAAATCTACAGTTGACTGGATGCTAGCATCTTGAGTTCTCGTGGAACACCGTCTTATGTTTAACAAGGACTGCTCACACCCTAAGTCGATCTGAAGAAGGCGTTTGATTAATTAAACGGATGGCACTATGGGAACTCTTGCAACTCCGTGGGATCCCTGCAGGGATAATCTGGCTGACAGCTGGCCGGTACTGAAACAGTCCTATGACTATCCAGTTTCATTTCGGTAAGTTCTGGAATGGGGAAGAGCAGTATGCTCGACTCCCCACGTACCCCACTTCTCAACTTGTGCATGGATTGGGTGCTGGGTCGGGCTGTCGGTTGGAGTCACTGTTGGATAACAATTGGAAGTTTTACAGATATTGACCTTTGTAGAGAGTTGATGTAGAACATGTCTTTGTTTCTCTGTATTGTTTCGCATTGTGTCGTTGTTTCAGTGTGTCGTTGTCAATATACTATCACTTTGGTAAACTAGAACCCACGTGAACTATTGACTGTCGGTGTGGGTAGTATTCCTCACGTTTACATTGCCATGCATATTTAGTCTCGCCAGGGTACCACCTAGAGCACACCTTTCCATTATGACTCTGTACATTTTCACTTATTCAGTAAACTGATGATTTGTTCAACCAGAGTGTCTTTTTTTTCTTTTATGCGAGTAAGAAGGAACCAAAGGCTAGGAGCCCGCAAACAATTCCTTCCAAGAAAAAAAACAAAAACAATACAAAAGCGAGACAAATTCAAGATCTGTTCATTTCGAGATGCCTGAACACACTGCGTTTGAAAGACTGGAGATCATAGGAAGTAGGAAACAAACAGAGGGAGAAGTTCCAGAGTTGACCTGTTGCATAAATGAAGGACTGGGAGTAACGGTTAACTCTTGCGTTAGAGAGATGGGCAGAAAAGGGATGAGAGTTTATTGCTAGACGGGTGCTACGCGCCCGTCGTAGAGGTGAAGGGATGCAAGCAATAATTTTATCCAACTTCTACCATGGCGCAGTGAGTAAAGGATTTGGAACCAATGTTTGCTACTGAGACAATCGACGGCACCCGGCATTGTTTATCTATACTGAGCCATCACCCGCCCTGTTTGGCTGTTCACTCCAGTATCACGTGTCACTGGTTCTAAACCAGACACACGATCCGGCAAGTTAAAAGAGGGGAATCAGATTCCTGGTGCATCCCCTCCCCCATCTGCTGCTTCTATCACCCCTTTAGCGCTGGACAGGATAGCTGCACTCATTGAGACTCAGCAGCATCTAGTCATGGGAATGCAGCTGGCTGTTGAGGAGCACCGACGTGAAGAGGAGAGTCTACGTGAGGAAGCAGCCGAGGACCACCAACAACAGCAAGCTTTACTGTGGCAGGTATTACAGACGTGAGGTGCAGCCTCAGCCAATAGCAATGGAACAGACAACACATAGAATGTCCCTACTGATGGTTGGACACGTAAGATCATTTGCGTACATTACTCTCCGCACAAGCACCTCATGCCCGACAACCCCACGCCCCTCCTTCGCATAAGCTTTCTCCAGATGTTTCACTTCGTAAGTTTAAGGTATGGTGCAGTGCTTGATCAGACTATAAGGAACTATTCCCGATTAATAGACTTCCTCTCTGGACACAGCTGGCTCACCTATAGTCATGCCTCACACCTGATATGAGGTCTCTAGCTCACGCTATTGATGTGTCGGAGGACAACGACATGGTGTTGAGTGGAGATACTGGAGGGAATCAATACACATGTCCAGCGTGGGTGTGATGTTGCTACGCTGTGAACGCATTGAGGAACGACAACAACAGGATAGTGAGTCATTCAATGATTTCTACGTTTCCTTAAAGGAGTCAGCTGATGATGCAGAACTATGTGAGCAATGACTCGCATCACCTTGGGTGTACGTGACCATCAGACTCACAAGCATATCCTGGTTATTGACCCACTCCCATCACCGTCTGAGGCTGTGAAGCTGTGCCACAGTGAGGAATCAGCAACAAAAAAAAAAAAAAAAAAAAAAAAAAAAAAAAAAAACTGACGCAGACTTGGTAGGTAATCCCAAAGCTCTGCAATGAATACCCAGTCATAAGAAACGTTCACGCAGTCAGTCAAGCCCGGGACAGCAAAAGGGACACCAGAAGCGGTGTGATGGTTGTGGTGCCCCACCTCACACAAAGGGTCATGTGAAGCAATGCCTAGCTTCCGGTAAAATGTGCAACATTTGCGATGTTTCAGGACATTCCAGCAAGGTGTGTTGGAAGAAAGGTACACAAAATTTTGGTAACCCTCAACAACCCAGTGACAATTGATCACTACCCCAACGAAGTGCCCACATCCTCAAACTCGGAGACGTTCATAGGAATGAGCCTCATCGGCCGGCGCCAAAAGTTTGTATTCAGGTGTTACGCTCTTCAGATCTAGTGGCTAGTCATGGTTGCTTGGCATTCACCCCTGACACTGATGAAGAGACAACCTCTGTTAGACCACGACAGCTTAAGCAGTTGGGCATCCAAGAATCTCACCTTTAGTCCTCCACAGAGTGAAGAAGTTCTTGTGGCCAACCACGAAAAACTGACGTCTCTTGGTTCCTCCAGGGCCACTTTAAGCCTTGAAAACGCTTCTGTAGAGACAAGCGTGGAGGTTTTCAAAGAGATTGATGACCTTCTTCTTTCTTGGTATGATGGCCGTGCCCTTCGCATAATCCCTATTGATTACCCAAAGTAGATGAACGTAGTACGTGGTCATCAATCAACAGTTTTTATTCCTGGTGCGTTATGGATAGAGCGGGATCATCGAGAGATTTTAGAAGAATTCAAGGATGTATTGATCGATCCTGAGGATTTCCATTAGTGTGGGATGCTACAACCTATGTCTGGTGATCCACTGAAGATTCATCTTCGCACACATGCCAGATCTTTCGCCCTTCATACTCCCCACTTTATTCCACTGTCCTGTCAAGCAGACACCAAGCAGATGCTCGACAGCATGAACTAGCAGGGAATCATTCAACATGCAGGAGATGAAGTGTCTGAGTTGTGGCACTCTATGTTGGTTGCCCCGGTGCGGAATAGTGAGGTTCGTAACACTGTGGATTTGACAAAGCTGAACAAGCAAGTACTTTGTCTTGTGCATCTAGCCCTGACACCTTGCAATGCCATCATGGAGGTATCCCCTGTATCCAGAGTCTTTACAACCATGAATGCTCACACAGTTACTAACAGATTCATCTTGCCAAGGATGCACAATCATTGACCATCTTTATATCACCATGGGGAAGATTTAAATTTTTATGATCTAATAGAATTCATATCCACAGGGGATGAGTTCTGCACATGAGGTGACATCGCCCTGAGAGGTATGAAGAATCTATTCAAGGTTGTGGATGATGTGCTCATGTGAGGCTCAACATATACAGAATACCTGCAACACATACGAGCAGTTTTGGAGCGATGTCGAGAACAAAGGATAACGATGAACGCCAGCAAATGTATATTCGCAAGTGAGTCTGTGGAGTTATGTGGGATCAGTGTCACGGCCAGTGGAGTCGCTGCTGATGCTGGCAAGGTCAAGGTAATATCAGAATTCCCGGTCCCCACCATCATAACTGATCTTCGATCTTTTCTGGGTCTGATAAATCAGCTTGGTGACTTTTCTCCAGACATTGCGTCTGCTGCTGATACATTGCGAAACCCACTACGTCCCAAGAATGACTTCATATAGACCCCAGATCATCAAGCCTCTTTTGAAGGTGTGAAGCAGGCACTCTCATCGCCTCTAGTTCTAGCCCATTTTGACTCAGCTCTCCCTGCTGCATTTCAGACTGATGCCTAAGGGCTCAAGGGTTTTGGTTATGCCCTACTACAGAACATGGTGAGAGATGGAGGCTCATTCAGTGTGGTTCTCGCTTCCTCAGTGATGTGGAGACATGGTGGAAATGGAACTGGTCGCAGCAGTTTGGGCCAAGTTGAAGTGTCTCTTACACCTTTTAAGACTACCGTACTTTGACCCAATCATCGACCACAAGCCTCTGGTGCCCATCCTTAATAAAGCCACCACCAGATAACTTTTCGAGTACTTAGTGTAGGGAAGATCTCTCGCAATGAAGGGTATTAACAAAGGCTATATGTACGCCCTCCTGTTCTCACTAGACCTGGTTCTATCATGCGGTAATTAACATCGGCTGAGTACAGTGAAAAAAAAAAAAAAAAAAATCATTGGACCAATGGTGAAGAGGTTAAGTAACAGAGAGCTTGAAAAGTACAAGCTCTCCCTCTCAAAAATTTGGGAAGGCCTGAATATTCAAGTCTTCCCATCGACAGTGTAGGTGGAGAATGTGGCAGGCTGACTGCTCAATTCGACGTAACGATTCAGCCCGAGGATATGAAGTGATTCGGGCGACTGCCGTCTATATTTTACCGTAATATTGTAGTGGTATTGTATGTTATTCATATGGTATTTTGGAAACTATTTATATTTTTGGATGTAATATTATGTACTGTATATATCATTCTGCCTAGTGAAACCAGTAATTCCTTGAATCTTATACATGCCCCTTTCTTGTGAGCTTAGTGAAGTCACGGACTGCGATCAAGAAAATGGCCAGTATTGTTCAAATGGTTCCCTCGATCCCTATAGCTATAGTTTAATATTTTCCTCGCTACAGCTGAGTCTTCTTAATGGTGGCATATGTAATTTTTTTATCTCCTTAATAAAGTGACGATTATTTGACGATAATTACTGTATTGTGCCATCATTACTAGCTAGGCTTAGGAGCAAACAGACCCTTTCATAATGAAGGAGAAAAAAGTTTGAGCAAGGTGAAGTATAGGGCACTTCAACTGAGGTCTTCCAGTGCAAGAAAGGGGTGAAAGCAGATTATAAAGCAAGCAGTGCCTGCGACTGTGCTTAGTAGTGATATGTACATAAACTCAGCAAATAACATTTTCCTTGAGTCGTACTTTTTAGAGGTATTAAATCATACCTACCAGAACACTTGTCATTCTCTTAGCCGAGAAAGTATGGCGAAAGAAAGGACGTATATGTAGACAAATGTGATTTTGAACTAATTAAAAGAAATAGATTAGATATTACAGTACCCACGTACTGTGTGGGAGATTTGACCATTAAATCCCCAGCCTCAGCATAAACGGATAAAGAACAAGCTCACAAATCCTCCATGTGGGAAGGCCTGAATGTTAAAGTCTTCCCATCGAGAGTATAAGTGGAGAATATGGAAGACTGACTGCTCAATACGACGTAACGATTCAGCGTGACGATATGAAGTGATTTGGGCGACTGCCGTCTCTATTTTACTGTGATGTTGTAATGGTATTTTATGCTATTCATGTCAGTATTTTAAAGACTATTTCTATTTTTTGATGTAATATTATGTATATATCATTCTGCCTAGCGAAACCACAAATTCCTTAAATCTTATCCATGTCTCTATATTAGCTTAGTGAAGTCATGGATTACGCTCAAGAAAATGGCCTGAATTGTTCAGATGGTTGCCTCGATCTCTATAGCTATACAGTAGTATAATATTTTCCTCGCTACAGCTGAGTCTTCTTAATGGTAGTAAATGTAATTTTTTACGCCCTCAAAGTGTCGACTATTTGACGATACTTACTGTATTGTGGCCATCATTATTAGCTAGGCTTAGCAGCAAACAGACCCTTTCATAATGGAGAAAAATGTTTGAGCACGGAAAAGTATGGGGCAGTTCAACTGAGGTCTTCCAGTGCAAGAAAGGAGTGAAGCTGATTGTAAAGTAAGCAACCTACGACGGTGCTTAATAGTGGTATGTACATAAACTCAGCAAACAACATTTTCCTTGAGCTGTACTTCTTAGAGGTATTAAGTCATATCTACCAGAAAACTTGTCATTCAAAGCATAGATAGATGCCGCATGACACTTCTTTAGATGCGTCTGCGCGACCGCCATCATGGAACGATCGAGGCAAACGATGTCGTGACAAAGGTCAAAGTTGATCACCATTTACCTAGAAAAGCACCAACACTGTGCTACTTTTGGGTGTAGAAAGCGTCAGAATATATCTATAGCCACGTTGAGTACACCGCTTCCCGTTCGATCAGCGAAGTTAAGCAACGTTGGGTCTATAGTACTTGGATGGGTGACCGCCTGGGAACACCAGATGCTGTTGGCATCCCTACGTGTCAAGTGGGGTTGGTGGAGGATTAGTGCCCCTCCCTGTAAAACAATTAACTCTAAGCCCTTGACCACCCCGTTTGGGATACATGGCGTCTGGCAATGGATGGATGGATGGAACACCGATAGCACGACCGGCTCAACTCTCTGGTTATGCAAACTTCCCTCAGCTGCTTCCCTATCCCCCGAAAGGAGGATGGTGGGTTGCAGACGGGAAATTTAAACCTGCAGTCCACTGAGTTCACGTTTCAGATGAATCAGGAACCATAACCATTACCACCACAACAACAGCACCATAACAACAACCACAACCACCACCGCCACAACAACAGCAACAACAACCACAACCTCCACAACAGCAATCACCACGACAGCAACAATCACCACAACCACCACCACATCAACCATTACCATCACAATAACCACCATAACAACCACCACAAAAACAACCACCGCCATCACAAAAACCATCACCACAACAACCACCACCACAACAACCATTACCACAACAACAACCACCATAACAACGATCACCACCACTTTCACAACAACAAACACTACAGCAACAACCACCATCATCACCACAACAATAACCTCCACCACAACCACCAACACCATAACAACAACAACCACGACAACAACCAACACAACCACCACTACAAGAAGAACCACCACCACCACCAACACAACAGCAACAACCACAAGTACCACCACAACAACCACAACAATCATCACCACAACAACCACCACCACCATCACTACAACGCGTGTCTACGTGTGTGTGTGTGTGTGTGTGTGTGCGTGTGTGGATGCATTAGTGTGTGTGTGTGTGTATGCATTCGTGTGTGTGTGTGTGTGTGTGTGTATGCATTCGTGTGTGTGTGTGTGTGTGTGTGAAGCCCATTCCTTACTGGCCAGCATCATTAAAAGTGAGAGTGAGATGCCTAAGTTTCGATAAATCTCTGGGTTTTGACATCTTTGAAAGCTTCGCCGTTCCCAAGCTTAAGATGGTCTTGTGAGAGCTGTCGTAAACAGGAAGAGACAAAAAAAAAAATAAATAAATAAATAAATAATGACTAGATTTGAGGCCTGTATAAATTAGATATACTGAACAAGGCAACCATCTGAAGAATAATGCTTCGTAGTGGTTATAGTCTGTTGAACGAACACTGAATAATTAATGAAGATGTGTGGAGTTTATGATGTATTATTTTAAGGAATATACAAAATACTACATCAGAGAATTATAAGTGTCTTGTAAATTAATGATGAAAATAGCAGGCAATACTATTGAAACTTCTCAGTAAGGTAGCGATGGCAGTCAATGGAATGACCTAGCACTGCCAGGAATTGTCGAATGGGATACTCCCTAACCATTTTTAATGCCTAAGAATTTTGGCAGGGATGGCTTGTATTTACGAGCCTCTCTTCATTGCCCTAAAAGTACGAGTCTTAGTATAATGGTCAGCTTTGCTTGTTTAGTGAGAGTGGGTGTGTGTGGAGTGTGGACCGTAAATGGAATAGCTCTAATTACAGAAATCCTGAGAGGTCACCAAATAAAAGACTTAGCTTAAAAATCGTAGGAATACTCAGAATGACAATGAGGGAAGGAGTTTTTTGGATGAATGATTGAAAATGTTGACCCCTCATTCCAAAATCCTCCATGACCCCTGATTCCTGAAACCCATTTCCTTGCAGGCACACTGAGGGCAGACGTAACTTCACAAAGCGTCCCAATTGCATACCGCTCCACCTCACATCTGGAATGTAACACCTTGCAACCTTAAGTCCACATGCCTGCTGAAGTAATGTTTGGTTATGACAAACGATGCACCAAATGAAATTAATAAAATGACTAAAGGTGAATGTAGGGAAGAGTAAAATGATGGTCTTTGGGAGAATGAAGTCAGTGAAAGTACAGTGAGGTTGAATGATGAGGAAATGGAAAATGTGAGTACGTTTAAGTACTTGGGTAATGTGATGAATAAGGATGGAAGTTTGGAGGGTGAAGTGCTTGAAAGGGTACAACAAGGAAGAAAGGTTGCTGGTTCCTTGAAGGCAGTGATAAGAAACAGGGAGGTGAGCATGGAAGTGAAAAAGCTACTACATGACAGTATTGTGATACCAACTCTAACGTATGGAAGTGAAGCATGGACGTTGTTGGAGAGATACAAGTCAAGGGTGAGAGAAGTGGAAATGAGTTATTTAAGAGAAGCCTGTGGGTCACATGGAAAGACAGACTGACAAATGAGGATGTAAAGGTGCGTTGTGGTGTGGATGTGATAGGAAGCATTAGGAGAAACACACTGAGGTGGTTTGGCCATGTGGAGAGGATGGAGAGTGAGAGACTGACGAGGAGAGTGTATGTGAGTGAGGTAGAGGGGGAGACAGGGAGGGAGAGGCCAAGGATGAGTGGAGGTATGGAGTAGAGAGGTATATGAGAGCGAGGGATGTGAGTTGGGAGCAGGCCAGTGAAAGGGCGGGGGACAGGGCGACGTGGAGGCGATTTGTTTGTGGCCACTCCGTATGGGATTAAGGCGTTTGGCAATAGACAGACAGATAGACAGACTAATCCCTAACTGTAACGTGCCTTGTGCATCGTCATTATCGCTCATAAAAGAGATAAATAATCAAAGTCGGCTAACTCTGCCATAATGGAGGAGCTAGGGAATCTGGAAGCATAGATGAGAGGTGCCAGCGACGATGAAAAGGCGGAAATTTGCGGTGCCAATTCGGCGGTCATTAACCGAATCGGCACGTTTAATAGGAAAATGTATTTTTTTCACCTTGTAAGTTCATACACACCTAATTACCCAGTCAAAAAATTGTGCCTAATTTAATTAATTAAAAAAAATCAAAATTAAGAGCGAAAACGTCCTAAAGTTAGTGGGTATTTCCCATTTATATCGCCAACACGACAGACTTCCAGTTTGCATAAATATTGATTTACAGTGCAAATAAACGTATTTGCATAGTAAATCAATATTTATACAAAGTAGAAGTCTGCCAAGGTAAGTTGTCGAGCTAAAAGCAAGACCTCTTTGTTGTATAAGTACTTTATCCCTTTTACAATATTTAAAATGAAGAAACTTCCGCTAACTTTAGGAGTTTTTGCTCTGAATCCTGATTTTCTATTGAAGGTTTATAACCAAGGAATGGTTGGGGTTATTGCTCACGTAATGCTACTCTGGGATGAGTGAGACTGGCCACTCATCATAAATGTCAGGACCAACTTTCTTAGCCCCGGGATCCAACGCACCTCATGAGGCAACGTAGGATTGGATGATGGATTAGACAAAATTTTTACACGATTTCAGATAATTAAGTGTATATGAACCTATATGGTGATAAAAACTACAATACTTTCCGATTAGATGTAACGATTCGGTGTCGATTCGGTAAATGACCGCCGAGTCGGTATTTCGTCGCACCCCTGTTGAAACTTTTTTAATGTTATGCCGGTAGGAATAGCATATTGTTTTACATCTGGAGATTTGAGGTACATTCTATAATAGTAATCAAGCGTTCTACCTGTCGTAGGTTTAGCTTGGTGTTTACGTCCGGAAA
Source organism: Coenobita brevimanus (assembly GCF_032717465.1). Taxonomy (NCBI): domain Eukaryota; kingdom Metazoa; phylum Arthropoda; class Malacostraca; order Decapoda; family Coenobitidae; genus Coenobita; species Coenobita brevimanus. The sequence continues at coordinate 3,365,739 of NC_136974.1, read as the reverse complement.
TGTGAGGAACAACCTGGAGATTTGGGCATTTGTATTTTTTTCATTCTATCTTACGGTAGGAATTAGTTCTTGTCATTATTGTTATTGTATACTGTTAAGTGTACGTATTATTGTGTAAGAAAATGTGAGTTTTCTCCTACGATCTAGAACGTGTAGGCTATTATTGCATCAGAAAATACGAGTTCCTTTACTAGAATATTCTGGACTGTGCTAGTAGGGGAAAGGGAGTACATTAAGCCCTCCTGGTTTGCGGGCAGTGTCCCAGAGAAAGGATGCCAGACGGTGCAGTTATAGCGAGTTAGTTACGAGTTGTTTTCGCCAATAGTGACATAGTGAGTCAAACAGTGAGAGTAATCAGCGGAGGACTGAGTAGTTATGCAGTCAGCGAGAGTTAGTCAGGAACGAGTAGTGGTGAGCGAAGGGCAGAGTTACCGTGGGTGCTAAAACTCAGTGTTTTGCAAGTGTACCTCAGCTCTACCTAGAGGAAGTAAAACCCAAAAGCGTTCATCTGCCATTGACTAACCACCTGACCAGACTGCGTGTCATTCTCGCTGTATCAACGAACCCTAAGACAAATGGACCTTGCCCTAAGGTTATAGCAACTGGTGCCAGTAGTGGAACGAATCCTACGATTGTAACAATGGCAAGACAGACGGCAGTCGGTCGAATGACTTGGCACCGCCAGGCGACATCGTCGGGCTGATTTCTTGACCATCTTTAATGACTGAAATTTGGCAAGGGAGGTTAGTATTTTCGAGCTTCCTTTCGCCGATATTTTAAACTACAGGTTCTAACGTAACTATAATATAGCCTACCTTCTCCAGATGAAACTGAATTTTGTAACTAACGACGCAAGTAACATACAGCACCATTAGAACTACAGTGTATATACCAAGATAAGAGACGGCATTGGTCGAATGACTTGGCAACGCAAGGTATATCTACACACTATAATCTACGCCAGTCAACTATATCAAGAGCTCTGTTCACGAACTACTCCCTCAATTTTCATTTTACCTGGCCTTAGCCTGCATATTTGGAATCCTTATGACCCAAGGAAGGTAAGACAAAAAAAGACCGATGGTTTGAGGGAGGGGGGCAGAGAAGTAAGGGTCAGATAAATAAGGAGAGAGAGAGAGAGAGAGAGATGGGGGGAAGGGACAGGAGGAAGATAAATAAGGAGGGGGAGCGGGAACTCCGGGCACCCCTGCTAGTCTTAAATAATTTTGTCAGGAAAGGTTAGGAGCCTCCCCTGTTCGTCATTTTAAACTACAGGTTCTGCTCTATAGTATGGAGAGGCTATCCACCACGAGCGTGTGATTTCGGCCGCCATATTCAGACACCTACTGTACATTCATCGCTTATAATACAAAGAACACGTATGGACTGTGACTTTTTTTCGGCCTCGTTCAACGAATTATATGGGGTACATTTTGCCAAGGAGTATAAAACAACGCCATAGGTTGCAGCTGTGCAGAATTTACCCTTTACAGCACAAAGGCAGTGAAAGGTAACGGCAGAAAGGGAAAAGATAGTGTGGTATTAACGTTGAAATGATAATGATGTTGAAACTGTTTACGTCGAAGTAATGGTGTTGAAATGGTGTGGGAAGTCCTTAGACTATCCATGTCATGAAGCCGAATGTCCAGATTGATAGAGGCCGGAAGAAATATGGAAATATCTAGTGTGAAAAGAAGAGAAGAGGACATGGAGAGAAAGACTGGAGATAAATGGGCCCCTTTTAGTGGCCTCATTCATGCAAGGATACTTGGGATGAATCTTCCCGCCCCACCCCAGGGGGCAGTAATGTTATAGAAATGGCAATGTTATATTTCTTACTTGTGAAATGTAACACTATCTCTCTTCGATGAATTCCTGTGCCCATTTGTGTATCCGTAAGCTGCACAGTGGACCATGGCACAATATTTTTCCGGAATCATCAGCTGCTTTCAAAAACCCAGAGTAGCTCAGTGCTAAAGTGCACGCATCAGGCGTTGTGTAACATGGCTACTGCTAGGCCTGCTACACCAGCGCCGCCCTGGCGAAGACTACATAAATTATGCGGCGCTACCCATGAGAAAGCCTCTACATAACAAGGTTTAAAGAATTTTCTTTAGGCCTTGCTCCATGCTGTAGAGCTCAGTGGTTCTGACGGGATGCGACGAAATATACCGAATCAGCGGCCATTTACCGAATTGACACTTTTAATTGGAAAATATTATCATTTGTATGACCATATAGCTTCATACACAGCTAATTATCGGAAATCCGGTCAAATTTTTCTCTCATTTATCAAAAAAGAAAAAAAAATCGATTTAGAGAGTAAACATGTTAAAGTTAGCGGAAATGGTTTTACGTTCAGATCGCCAACTCGTTTTGACAGACTTCTATTTTCAATAAATATTGATGTAATGCTAGGTGTTTAAGGCTCGACTTCTCGTTCCTAGAACACCTAACGTGTAGCGGGGTCCTCTTTCGAGACCGGGGCTTAGGACCAATAAGAGAGAGGCAAGTCAAAAACTCTAGGCAATAACGTTTACACGTGTATTACTCAGTCAGACAAGGGACAACAGCAGATGTTACAACACAATATTTGGTCAGTTACAAACTCTTATAACTCGATAATCAGTATCTCGCAGGATACTATGGTAGTATGCACTTGAAATAACGACTCGAGGCGTAGCGTACAGAATTAGTATAGTCCAGGGTCTCGGTGCACGTGGAGGAGCGATGAGGCTTACTAGGGGAGGGTGTGAGGCACTGGGGTCTAATTGTATTTATGGTAATATGAGGCGGAGGTTATTGTTAGCGTGTTCAACTTATTATTTCCTGAGAGCAAGGGGCTTTTGGTTAATTATCATAATACGGTCCAAGGTTTCTGCGCGCGCATGGAGGAGTTAGAGATGAGGCTCACTAGGGGAGGGTGTAAGGCATTGGGGTCTAATTATATTTATGGTAATATGAGGTGGAGGCTGTTGATAGCGTGTTCGCTTTATTATTTTCTAGGAGCAAAGGACATTTGGGTAAATTACTAATATGAACTTCACGGATTGGGTTTCACTGATTATAATATGAGGGGTGTTACACATGAGTCTTATTCGCCGTCATTTGGATTCTACATGGGTTATTCACCATTCCGCCCTGTCGTATATTAGACCATTATTCCAACTTCACGTAAACACTTGGCCTGGTGCTAGGAAGGTACGCTATTACCTCGTCACTGTTACACTGTACTCAGGGTGCAATCACTATCTAATAAGTCACTGGACGGCGGTTGCGGCGGGGAGACACGCCGGCGACAGCTCTGCCGGACAGGGGCACCGCCAGGGAAGGTCGTGCTGAGAGGGCTCGGGACGACACACAGGGGCATCTTCTCTCGTCCGGGGCTGCAGGTGGCGAAGGGGCCCGTGCTTTCCGGGCTAGGAACAGGAGTATGGCCCTCAGGACTGGGGCCGAACAATTCCCTGAACCTCTCGGTCAGGTCTCGGCCGGAGGTGGAGGTCCTCCGCCGGCGGGGCATAGAGAGGTCCCGCCCGGGCATTCTGGGGAGGGCCTTGAGTTCCCAAGGGCTGCGGCCCCCAGAGCCAGGCGGCGCCATCAGGGAGGGGCTGCGGCATCGGTCTGCGCCAGGGTCCGTCAGGTGGGTCTTCTCCAGGGCCAGGCGTAGGGAGCAGAGGCCAGGGGAGGCGATAGGGCCTCTCCAGTACTCTCGTACGTCCACTGCGTTGGGAGTCGCTGGTTGACGTGCCTTTCCCTGGTAGGGCCTCGGTGGGTAGGTCGGCCCCCAGGACTGGGACCGAACAGGGCGAGCAGGCACGCTTCTTTGCGCCTGTTCCTGGGGGAGGACTGCTCTGTTGGCGAGGCTGGGAAGGTCTCAGCCGGGATTCCTGGCAACGCCCCTGGGTGGCTGAGGGCTGTGGCCTTGCTTGAGTCGAGAGGCCATCAGGGGCTGCCCGCAGCGTCTCTTTCTCTGGGAGTCTGACAGTGAGGGGCGATGTAGGGGCGCTTGCTGCAAGGAGTGTATCCCCAGACTAACTACAGGGCCACTCCGGATCCTCTCCAGCTGCAACTCCGCTGGAGGGCTAGCTCTTTGGGGAAAGCAAGAGGGGTGTCCCACTCGGCCTCTGGAGGGGTGAGGCGAGCAAGGGACGTTACCCTTGAGGGGCATCACAGGGGTAGCAGACGAGGGAAGGACGGTGGCCGTTCCCTCCCTGACAGGCACAGGGGGCGCCGCAGCAGTTCCACTTGACCCTGGGACAGCAGGTGAGAGAAGGATGGTGGCCATTCTCTCCCCGGCACAGACGGTGGCCGTCGCTGCGGTCCTGCTCCCTGTGGAGGCGGGAGATGAGGGAAGGACGGTGGCCATTCCCTCCCCAGTGCGGACGGTGGCCATCGCCACGGTTCTGCTTTGCCCTGGGACAGCAGGTGAGAAGAGGACGGTGCCTGTTCTCTCCCCGGCACGGACGGTAGGCGTTGCTGCGGTTCTGTTCCCAGCTGAGGCTGCAGGTGAGGGAAGGATGGTGGCCGTTCCCTCCCCGGCATGGACGGCGGCCGTTGCCGTGGTATTGCAGGGGGTGGTAGATGAGAAGCATACGGTGGCCATCGTCTCCCCGACGCAGACAGTGGCCATTGTCGCGGTTCTACCTGGGACTGTCAAGGAGCAAGTCCCACCCCTTTCCAGGCGAGTGCTGGTCTGGCATGAGAGTAGTGCGGCAGGGTGGCATACTTCCCGCAGGCTCCATCGAGGGGAAGAGGGGCGTCTGGTGACAGAGGACATATGACCATTTGGCTCAGGCCCTTTTCGCACCTCCCTGTGGTTTCCCCTTGGTGCTGGTCTTCCTGGTGCTGGTATGTCAAAAATAAAAAACTAAAAGTAGTGAAGCTATGAGAGAGTATTGTCATGTTGGTGGGTGTTTACACTGAGCTCTACAGTACGGAGAGGCTCTGTTGCGATTGTGTGACTTTGGCTGCCAATTTGAAACACCCACACGCGTTGCTTGTAATACAAAAACGTATATGAATTATCTATCTATCTATCTATTGCCAGACACCATAATCCCTTAAGGGGTGGCCATTTGACTTTGAGTTATTTGTTTTAAGGGGAGCCAACCCACTTGTTCACACGTAGGGAGCACGTATGGTTTGGTTATATGGTTACCACCCAGCGTTGTAAATGGTTTCTTGGCTTACAGGAAACCATTTGGCTTGTCACTCAATGTAAAGCCACCTGTAAAGGAAAGAAAAGCAATAAGAAGTGAAAGGAAAGATGCGAGGAATAGGAAGAGAGGAGGGGAGGCACAGAAAAAGAATGACAAAGGCTAAGAAAGAAGTAGACAGCACTACATCAAGTGAGTGGATGATGGTCGCCACCACCTATGGATTATGATTGTTTTTTTTTCTGCCTAGTTCAACGAATTACACGGGGTACATTTAGCCAATGGGTATAAAACAACGCGATGGGTTGCTGCAGAGCAGAATTTACCCTTTATGGCACTAAAGCAGAGAAAGGTAATGGCAGAACGGGTAAAGATAGTGTGGTATAAACGTTAAATGATAGTGATGTTGAAGCCTGCAAATCTCTACTTTGAGTGATAGTGATTATAAATACAATGTTCACATGTAACTTGGTATACAAGTAACATACTGTACTTAGAATAATTTTTTTCCACTACAGGTAACTATGTAAACTTTGTTAGTGTTTGTTCATTTCACTGAGCCTCCCTAACTCACTCAGTCCAAGGATGCCTCTTTTATTCTATTCTGGCTTATCTCAGATGATTTTATTCAGCTTTGGTTTGACATCCCCAGGCTGCAGGAGTAAACTGTGACATAAACCCAATGGAAGTAAATGATGAATTGATGCACAATGTAAATCATATGATAAATGAGTGTTTTAGCTAAAGATTAGCCTTTTAGAAAAGTAAAGTTTTCATACATTAGTTCTGCTTGCTGTAAAGGAATAAGAAACAACTTCCATCAACTCCATCAGTACAAAGAATTTTATTTACTTATTTGTTTATTCATTTATTTACTTAAGGCATGTTGTCGCTTAACCCCAAGTAATTAAGGCTATTTGAAAAGCCAGGTGCTGTTCTTCACTCAAGGGCTGACCACTGAGGGTGAAGGGGTTAATCCTTTTACTGATCATAGGCCATATTCTATATAGCATAGGAGGGTTTGTAACACTATTTCTTTAGCAAATTGTTTTGCTTATTACACCTTAATATTTTCTTACATATTACAGTACTTAACACAGCTTTGATGAAGATATGGTTCACATTAGTAACATACAAGAGGATACCATTGTATAAAATACAGTAAAAACCTCTATGGATGAGATGTTATAAAATCTCCACTTAGAATATGGAACACATATTCAGTGGCCAGCACCTGAACTCACAAGTGATCAGTTTTCAAAGCTTCATAATTTCTAATGAAATAACTTTCAATTAAGAAAAAAAAAATCACAAATCTTTATTCAAAATTCCTCCGTGATCCTCTGGCAACTAAATACGGTATACAGAAACAATGCCGAGCCTGTACAGCATTGTTCTTTGGTACCAAAATACTTTATTGTAAAGTAAGAATATTGTAGTGATAATTCTGAATAACACTTCTCATGCACAATTAAGCTATGTTTAAACTACAGCTGTATGGGATATGCATCAAGTAGCTCCTGGTGAACTGAATACTCCTTTACATTTGGTACGGTATATCATTTGAACTGCACTTTTCTTCTTGTACTTTTTCCTTTTTGCTATGACTCCTCTATAAAAAATTGCATATTACAGTTCACCTGCTATCTATACAGCTGATTTGCTAGTTTTTCCTGATTTACAGTACTTTACCAATTGTACTGAGAAAGCTGTGATACAGCAAGTCATCATTAAAATGAAAATCACTACAAGTGAGAGTTGTGTTCCAGCAAGATTATTAATACAAAACTATTTCCATGGCAGGAAATAATTATCAGAATGGATTATACTGTATGTTGTGACTATGACTGTCAGTCTGTGATTGTGTATATAATGCTGGAGTCCATTAGGAAGCTAAACAAACAGAGATACAGCAGACCTTCAATTTAACGGACCTCAGTACTGTAGACTGGAAATCTGATTTAACAAACACTATGAAGGCCACTGGAGATCTGTCAGCTATAATGAACAATGTCCATTAAATTGGGTGCAGTGGGTCGCTATACATGTATTTCCTACTCTTTTTACTCCAACCTGGCCTGACATTGCCCTCTCCCCATCATTACTGCTGAGTTGTAATAACAGACTATAGTACTGTACAGTAATACTGTACTATCCAGTACTGGTCAAGAAACAGTATGGTACTATGACAAGGATACAAAATAAGCTACAAAAGGCAAAAATTATGGGCCAAGTTAGTGTATAATAAGTACTTTACATTTTTAGTACTACAATATGCTATTGTAATCCATCCATCATCCAATCTTACATTGCCCCATGAGGAGTGTAGAAGCCCGGGGCTAGGCAGTTGGTCCCGACATTTAAGATGAGAGTGACCAGCCTCACTCATCCCTGAGTGGCATTACATGAGCAATCAACCCCAACCACCCCTTGGATATAAACCTTCACCAGCTCAATCCGATTGGAGTGCAGTAATTACCCACTAAACCACCAGGCGCCAAAATTTGGTTATATGGTTAACACCCAGTGTAGTAAATGGTTTCCTGGTGTTTAGGAAACCATTTGGCTTGTCACTCAGCGTAGAGCCACCCACAGGCAGAAGGAAGAGAAAAGAATGAAGGAAAGAAAGACACAAGAGGGAATGTAAAGTCACTCGTAGGCAGAAGGACAAGGAAATGAAGGAAAGAGAGACAGAAGAGGATGGAAGGAAAGAAGGATGGAGGACAGGAAAAGGCAGACACCCAACAGCAGCACTACATCGAGTGAGTGGATGGTGAGCGCCCCATTCACCACTATCATTTATACAAACACACATGCTTAAGTCCAACCTCAGGGATGGACCATCAGATATAACAGATTATTGGCTTTATCAAATTTGGCTTCCTCCCAATTAGTACATTATAGCGAGGGTCTGTGGAAGATACATTTTCATGAAGTGGGAGAACAAGGGAGGAACCATGGATTCTCTTGTCTCCTTCATCCCAAGGATTTTTTTTCTTTATCACTAGGCAATGATGCTACTGAGGAAACTCCAGCAGAGAGAGAGAGAGGTTACTGTACCCAAAATGTTTGCATTTTTTGTGGGAAATGTTACATCTTACTGATGGTCATGATTAGCCAAGAAAGTGTTCAGCTGACAATGATCAACATGAAGGAATTTAACAGCACATCAAGAACAGTTGTGTTAACCCTCTCTCTGCATGTATCACCATCACCCCATTATACAGTATACTTTTGATGTTATCATTACTCACAGGGGTGTAGTCAAGTTTCCATAATTGGGGAGGTGGGGCAATGATCTATTCTGAGGGACCTACTAGACCAATTATGCAAGCATGGTAATTTTGCTCAAATGTTTCACAGCTGTGCTGACAATGCACTATGTTCTTAAGGTGCACTGCAAAGCAGAAGGGATTACATGATTTTTAAAATGTTCAGATCAAATTTGCCCAGTGTGTACATGAGGAGGGGGGGGGGCAGGCACCCACAGCAACACCACTGTATGCATACTACCAGAGCCGTGTTTTAGTTGGATTTTTAGAGCAAGGTGACTTGTTTCATCTTGGTGTTTTGATGTGATCACTTGGTCGGATAGGCAACATTCCTGTCATTGTGAGGTCCATACACCAAATAAGACATCATCAACTTACAAGTCAGTGGGCACCAACTTGGCCCTCACCATGCAGGTCCAGGGTTGCACTGGTTGGCACCAAGGCAGCTTGCCTCTCAAGAAGTAATACATCACAGTATGAACAAAGAACATGACACAAATATCACGCATTTACCGGTAACAATAGAAGGGTCGGCTGTTGCAGAATAAGGTGAACAGCTCAGTAAATGTGTGATAATACTGCTTATGAATATTACATATATATATAAAATATCTGATGCAGTAGCAGTAAGTAAAGCCCTCTAAGATTTTATACCTCCCTCCACTGACGCCAGTTTTATGAGAACAGGCGATTATACAGTTCCACCAAACATCTTCTGAATACCAAAGCGGCCCAGCTGGTAGACAAGCAGGAAATATTGATTAAAATATTGCTAAACAATGGCTCAGGTATAGTTAAGGACAAAAGCTGGCCTAGTATTCCACTGGATCTACTGCACTCCAAACTTGGAGCATGCCTGTCATTTCCCCTCCTGACACATCACATCACGAGAATCATCTTGCTACTGGCAGAAAAACATACCAGGCCTCTCTAAGCTTAGGAATATTATTCAGTTGAGAAATGTGTGAAGTTAAAGTGAATACTGTTTCTGGCAAACTTCTGTCCCTGACTGTATATCTCTATATTATAAGGCATTGTTTTAGAAAAAGTATAGTCCTGTTTTACATACCCTAAAGGATTATGGGAAGATTTTGTCAGCCACAGTTTGAGGACTATGCACTTAAATAACCTCTTAATTTGGGACATTGGTGAGAAAAACAGCAGAAGAACAATGGCAACTTTTTGTATTAATTACACAACACATAATCCTGTGTTGCCCCATCAGAAGCGTAGGAGCCCAGGGCTAGGCAAGTTGGTCCTGACATTTAAGATGAGAGTGACCTGCCTCACTCAGCCTTGAGTGGCATTACATATGCAATAAACCTCAACCACCCCTAGGATATAAACTTGCACAGGCTCAATCTGACTGGAACGCCTTAATTACCCACGAAACCACCAAGCGCCATACTTTGGTTATATGGTTACCATCCACTGTAGTAAATGGTTTTCTGGTGTACAGGAAACCATTTGGCTTGTCACTCAGTGTAGAGTCACATGTACACAGAAGGAAGAGGAAAGAATGAAGGAAGGAAGAGAGGAAACGGAAGTCACCCATGAGCAGCATTGCATCAAGTGAGTGGATGGTGAGTGCCACAACCTACCTTCAAACCTTCAGTAAAAAATCTTAGTGCTACATATAATAACAACGCACATAAAACCAGACAAACAGAAATCCTCATCATACTGTACTGAATACTGTATACCATAATTAGATGAAGTATGTTTTGTATGGGATCATATTTATTACTAATACAGGTATCTTTCTACATCTAAAGTGTTCAAGAGATCTTCAGTATTCAATGAGAAATTGGATTTTTTCCATTCTTGCAACAAATCATTTAGAGCGAATTTAGTTTTTTTCCGAGGCACACCCTTCTCTCCAACCATATTGCCATTCACAGGAAACTTTGGCATCTCCCATTCCTGAATCTCTTTAAGGTACGGAAGCTGGCAGGAATATTTCAAGAGTTCACTCACATAAAAGACAGTAATGTCCTTGTGTCTTCTCTCGCCGATTATGAGGTCAGCTAAATGATCTTTAATAACTTTGACGGATGTTGCATGTAGTGCTAAGTCTCTGTACCTTACAATATGGATAAGAAGTTCCTGTTCTCTTTTTGAGCATTTCACACGGGCAATGAACCGAATACAGTCTTCTTCATTCAAAAAACCAGATGCCAAGAGAGTCATGTGATGCATTTCCTTTGTAGAGATGCCAGCCTCTTCACACTTTGTATACACTGATCGCACATTTGCACAATCAAAATTTGGTGCAAATCCAATGTATGGACCCACCCCACACTCAACCATTTTTATTAAGAGTTCACCTCCAAAGTTTCCAGTCAGTATTTTCTGAAGTTCAACCCATATCCTTTCCCCTGAAATCTGGCTCAAGCCTTCAACATTTTCTTTAATGCTGTTTAACACATGTGGACAATGGTTGTCTGGAGTTTCTGCTATCCTACCATAAAAGCGAAAGTAACGCAGTATTCGTAAGTAATCTTCTTTGATCCGTTTGTCTGCATCACCAACAAAGGTAATGAGTTTTTGCTTGAGGTGATTACTGCCATCAAAATAATCGTACACTGTCCCATCTAAACCCATGAACATTGCATTAATTGTCAAGTCACGTCTGTTTGCATCTAGCTCCCAGTCTTTGGTAAACTGAACCTCTGCATGTCTTCCATCTGTCTTCAAGTCAATCCTAAGTGTTGTACACTCAAAATTCTCTTCTTCCAGTCGGGCAGTAATAGTTCCATGCTTTTCCCCTCCTGCATTGATCATCCGCACGCCCTCGCTCTCAAACATGCTCTTCATCTGATCCGGGGTAGCAGTCGTGGCAAAATCTAAGTCCTGTGGGATCTTACCAAGCAGGAGGTCCCTCACAGCACCACCAGCCAGTCTCAGCTCATGGCCATGCTTGGAAAATATCTCGCACAGTTTCTGCACTCCTGGTCGCAGAACCTTATCTAGTTGTGCCTCCTCAATCTTCATGCTGTGCAGGAACTTAAAAAAAAAAAAAAAAAAAAAAGTCATTAATGGTCTATAATGACTAAAAACAAAATGCAGCTACATTATTTATTCCATTCATGGTTTGTTTTCTATTGTTTACAAAGGCTCCAACATGCTTGCATGCGTCGGCCCTGGTCACACAATGGCTGTTCTCCATGCTGCTCGATCTCTGGCAGCCTCCCTATTCAGTCCCCTATGCCTGAGATCACACTGTATGAACCTGTCCCACATCTTTTTTGGTCTGCCTCTCACAACCCTACCCTCAACATTAGTACTAATCACTTTCTGCACCCAACTGTCCTCTCCTATTCTCTCCACATGCCCAAACCATCTCAATCTACCTCTCCTCATCACAACACCAATACACTCCAGTCCCATCCTTCCTCCGAACTCTTCCATCACAAACCTAGCCTTCTAGGTGTCGCATTCAAGGACGCACTGCATATCCACCTAATCACTGTCATTTCAGTACATATGAGCCTACAAACATGCTCTTCCTTTACTGCCCAGGTCTCACTACCAAACTGCATTACACTCCCAACACATGTTGCATACAAAGATCCTCAAGCATGGAGGGAAAGCCCTCTCAATGTTAGGAGAGGCAACAGCTCCCTGAACTTCTTCCAACCACTCATCACTCTAGCCACAGACCTAGCTCCAGCCCCACCTCCAGCACATAACATGTCTCCCAAGTAATAAAAATTCCACACACTTGAGAGACTCACCAGCAGTATCAATCCTTTCACACCTGACAGTCTCCACATGCTCTTCCCAACACATCGCACACATGAAAACAGCACTATCTAGCAGTCTGCTTCTAATTCCACTATATCTCTTATGAACCCACTTAAAACTGCACAAGAGGAAATTATTTCACACGCTCTTGTGGCAAACCACACAAAGCCACTCTCCCTTTTCTTTGACAGTACTGCCACCAACCCTAGCTACCACAACCTTTGTTTACCTACATTTACTCTAAAACCCTTGTGCCCCATACCATCTTTCCACTTCCTAAATCTTTCTTCTGCCTCCCTTTCATTCTCTGCAATCACCACCACATCATTGGCATGCAATATCTCCCACGGGAATCCATCTCTAAGGTCACGTGAGAGGGTTTCAAGCACCATGATAAAAAACAAGGGGCTAAAGACTGACCCCTGATGCACACCACCATTCATGGAAAACTCATCACTCAGATCTCTATTCAATCCTACCTGGGTGCAGGCACCTACATACATAGCCATAACCATTCTAACCAGCCACTCCTAGATCCCAAGAAATCTCATTGTCCACTTCACCACCTCCCTAGGGACTCTGTCAATGGCCTTCTCTAAATCAACAAAAACAATGTACAGATCCCTTTTTTTTCCCCGTGTGTGTATATATATATATATATATATATATATATATATATATATATATATATATATATATATATATATATATTTATATATATATATATATATATACACTGTATATATATATATATATATATACACTGTATATATATATATATATATATATATATATATATATATATATATACTGTATATATATATATATATATATATATATATATATATATATATATACACTGTATATATATATATATATATATATATATATATATATATATATATATACAGTTTGGCCATATGGAGAGAATGGAGGGTGAAAGACTGACGAAGAGAGTGTATGTGAGTGAGGAGGAGGGGGGAAGAGGGAGGGGGAGGCCGAGGATGAGATGGAGGGATGGGGTGGAGAGGTATATGAGAGAGGGGGGTGTGAGTTGGGAGTAGGGCAGTGAGATGGCGGGGGACAGGGCGACTTGGAGGCGATTTGTTTGTGGCCACCCCAAACGGGATTGAGGCGTCTGGCAATATATATATATATATATATACTGTATATGTTTTTTACTGAAATTGTTGAATAATGAATATGGCATCAGTGGTACCTTTCCCTGACATAAATCCAAACCGCATCTCATCAATGTTCACTCTTTCTCTAATCATACCTTTTAGAACTCTCTCCATTACCTTCATTATCTGGTCCAAAAGTTTAATGCCTCTATAATATCCTCTTTCCTGGGCATCACCCTTCCCTTTGTACATACTTCCAACCACACTCTTCAGCCAATCATCTATAATTGTTTTATCAAATCAGTAACTAATCCCACTCCTGTATCTCCTGAGGCCTTCAGCATTTCAGCAGTCAACACAGACACACTTGCCACTTTCCCCACCTGCATCCTGCCTATTACCCTGCTAACAGTAGCATCATCAATGAACTCATTCATTTTACCAATGATGAATGAATTAATTTCAAAGGTGGTCATATGTCTCTTTAAGGGTTACCCATTATTATTCTAGGGGATGCAAAATGAAACATAAAAAACAAAACAAAAAAAACATACACTTTACATGAGGCAGTAGAAGCACCTTACGTACCAATTCAATCCATATTCCTCCAGTTTGCTTTCTGAATTTTTCTGACAATTTTCTGCGTGGTAAATTCCCTTTTCCTGCTGAAAAATTTCCCAGTTTTTATCATCACGTTCCTTATGCCACACCTACGGTTGCTTGCTTCCGAAGTAATTTAATAGAAGAATCCTAACTTAATGTACTGAAAGGGTTGATTTTGTTTCCCTACTTCCCAACTGGGTGCTAGGTTTGATTAAATTATCAGGTACAGTCATGTTAGGTTAAGCTGAACACTTAGGTTAAGACAGTCCCTTCCGCCATTATGTTTTAAAAATCTAAAGGGGGTATCACACGGTACCTGAAATCATGGTTTGCCGAAGAAATCGTGGTAACTGCCCAAGAAACCGTGGTAGCGGCCGAGGATTTCATTGGCAAAACTGGATTCAGTTCGAATCCATTACTGCCGACAAAACCAGGAACAAAACGTTTTCTCTGATAGCAAAGCGAGCTGAATGGAGAACTTGGAGGCTATACTGCAGTATTTTGTTTATTTTTTAAAAGTTATAATTCCCTCCTAAGTGCCTATTACTTTCCATTATATATATTATTAATTATGAAAACTTAAATAACCTTTTATATCGTGCATGGGTGAAATAACGATGTTGATAATTCAGTGGTTTACATTTGGGAGCGAATACAGCACACCACAATGGGTAAAAGAGTATTGTACTGTATGTACCTCGCTGTTCATTCAGCACTGCAGATACGATGGCATCTGGGCAGATAGTATGGAAAAGGGCTGCTGAAATTGCCCTCATTGAATAAAGTAAGACCATTCCCTTGTCACAAGGCGGCTCCTTCTCGTGGTTTTGTCTACCGCCTTTTCTTTCTTCTCAAATGCCACCACTGCAAGAGCCAGTGCAGCAATCACTCTCCCCTCAGTAAATTCAAAGCCATGTTGCGTGTGACTCGTGAGACGGTGGGACAGACACCGGTATGCCTTGTTTACATTTTTGCCGACCGTCGGCAGCGTTCGAGGAACGTGTGATAGGGTTTGTGCCTGGTTCCAGCAAACCAGGAACGCGTTCCGTTGGCAAACCATGATTTTAGTACCGTGTGATACCCCCTTAACGAGCTGATATGGTTGAATACAGCTAAAAACGAGGGAAATAATTTTCGCATGAAACTATCAGAACTGATTTGGTAAGGTGTTTTTACTGCTCAAAGTAAAACGTATGTTTACCGTGCCACCTACATATGTTGCTTAACTTACTGCTGTGATATTCTGGTTAACAGGGTGTCTCAAACATAAGAATTGCAATCTGCGAAGCACCGACCACCCAACGACATGCATCCCGCACTTTGGATCAGCTGTTCATGTCAACATTACATTCGTATTCCAAAAAAAAAAAAAAATGAATTCAAGCAGTGGTAAATGATTAACTGTATAACATTAATGTTTTTATTATTATACCTCTCTCAGATGTCGGGATATATTTACAATAGCTCAACAATACGAAAATTTACCCGGCGTTCACTTTTTCAGTTGCACATTTTTATATATTTGAAGGCTAAAAAAATAGTATGGATTTATTTACAAATATTTCGGTGTTTCATGTCATATTTTATGCTTGCTGACATTATTGGTTAAATTCCAATTCAACCAATCAGCGCCGCCCTTGCTAAACTTTCCAGCCAATCAGCAGCGTCAATGGTAGTCCTGTCAGCCAATCAGTGCTCGCCTTTCTTAATATTTCAACCAATCGTGGCTAATGTAGACTTTTAAAGCGTCCGGTGCTCGAGTTTGGATTGCAGATTGTCTGGGCTGGTGGTGGTACCTTCGTTTTAACCTTATATATCTCCTTAGCAAAGTGATTTTTCTTAGAGATTCGGACGTGCATGTAGCAAATATGTCTTTAAGAGCAAGTCAGCAGAATAACGTGAGTACTGAGATGTGTATAAAATTGTAGTTGTCTACACAAAACGTTGAAGTAGTTGTCCATTCTAACAGCTGTAGGCACATGAAATTAAATGTCCAAACCTTGCACGTGATAAATATTGCCTTTAAAAAGCACAGTATCCCCATCGTGTCCCTTGTTGAAAATGTGTTTGGTCAGAGATTTACTTGTAATCACGTAACAGAAGTAACTTTTGGTATGATATTTCAAGTGGAAAGAAACAAGCAACACTACGTTAGGCCTAAATCGCCTCGGCAGTAATTGATTTACATAGTGTCATATATTTTAAAGATAGGGAGTGTATATTTAATGTTAGTAAGCATCAGTGAACAGACTTTAATGTACCCTAGTCTCAGTTTTATGCCTGTATTAAAGTTGTAGGCTAATGCCAGTGGGGACTTTTTTTTTTTTTTTTTTTTTTTTTATACTATAGTGATGGTTTAAAATTCAGGTAGGGCATGTAAGGATGTCTTAGGCCACAGAGTTTTTGAATATGCCTAGTAGCACCTTTTCCTCACCAGTTTATATTTGCAAATGTTGGTAGTATTTTGTATGGTGTCAGTGTAGTCTTGGTAAATATGAACAAAAGTGATGCAAGGATTTGAGCTGTTTTCATATAGACCTGCATTCTCATGGAAAATTATTTTAGTACTAGATACATCTCGGGTGAGTAACATTTGATTTTAGATAAAAAAATATTGGAGAACGAATGAAATATACCTGTCTATTGCCAGAGCCCTTAATCCCATAACGAGTGACCACAAATAAATCACCTCCATGTCGCTCACCTTCCAGGTGAGCCGTGTCCCCCACCATTTCATTGCCCGGTTCCCAGCTCACACACCCCTCTCTCATACCTCTCCATTCCATCCCTCCATCTCATCCTTGACCTCCCACTCCTTTTCCTCCCCTCAACCTCATTCACACACTCTCCTCGTCAGTCTCTAGCTTTCCATTCTCTCCATATAGCCAAACCACCACACTGTATTTCTCAATGCTTTGTCACATCTACATCCATACCACAGTGCTCCTTCACTTCCTCATTTGTCAGTCTGTCTCTCCATTTGACTCCACATGTTCCTCTCAAATAACTTATTTCCACTTGTCACTTGTGACTTGTGTCCCTCCAACAAGGTCCAGGCTTCACTTGCATATGGTACATTAGAGTTAGTACCGGGTATCACAATACTGTCATGCAGTAACTTTTACCTCCATGCTCACTTCCCTATTTCTTATCACTGCTTTCAAAGAACCAGTAACCTTTCTTCCTTGTTGTACCCTTTCAAGCTCTTCACCCTCAAAACTTCCAGCATTTCTCATCACATTACCCGAGTATACACACTCACATTTTCCATTTCCTCCTCATCCAACCTCACTATACATTCAGTGATTTCATTTCTCTTGAAGATCATAACTTTATTCATCCCTACATTCACCTTTAGATTCCGTTTCTTACACACACTTCCAGACTCATTCACCACTTGCAGCTCCCCTTCATCTTCATTTAACAGCACAGCATCGTCTGCAAACAACAGTACAGGGAGTTTCCAACACTGCCCCCTCACATTAGGGCTGCTCCAACATACATACTTAGCAATATTACATTACTGCTGGTCCCGCCGACTGGACATGTCACCACACCAAAACAAACCCCAATATATACAATTTCTCTATCTATCTATCTATTGCCAGACGCCTCAATCCCGTTTGGGATGGCCACAAACAAATCGCCTCCAAGTCGCCCTGTCCCCCGCCATTTCACTGCCCTGCTCCCAACTCACACCCCTTCTCATATACCCCTCTCCACCCCATCCCTCCATCTCATCCTCGGCCTCCCCCTCCCTCTTCCCCCCTCCACCTCACTCACATACACTCTCTTCGTCAGTCTTTCACCCTCCATCCTCTCCACATGGTCAAGTTCCTCATAACGCTTCCTATCACATCCACATCCACACCACAACGCTCCTTTATATCCTCATTCGTCAGCCTGTTTCTCCACGTGACTCCACAGGCTCCTCTTAAATAACTCATTTCCACTGCTCTCACTCTTGACCTGTGTCCTTCCAACAATGTCCAAGCTTCACTTCCGTACGTTAGAGTTGGTATCACAATACTGTCATGTAGTAACTTTTTCACTTCCATGCTCACTTCCCTGTTTCTTATCACTGCTTTCAAGGAACCAGCAACCTTTCTTCCCTGCTGTACCCTTTCAAGCACTTCACCCTCCAAACCTCCATCCTTACTCATCACACTACCCAAATACTTAAACGTACTCATTCATTCATTCATTCATTGCCAGACGCCATGTATCCCAAACGGGGTGGCCAAAGGCTTAGAGTTAATTGTTTTACAGGGAAGGGCACTAATCCTCCACAAACCCCACTTGACAAGTAGGGATGCCAACAGCATCCGGTGTTCCCAGGCGGTCACCCATCCAAGTACTAACCAGACCCTCACATTTTCCAATTCCTCACCATCCAACCTCGCTGTACATTCACTAACTTCACCTCTCTCAAAGACCATCACTTTACTCTTCCCTACATTCACCTTTAGGTTCCGTTTCTTACACCCTCTCTCAAACTCATCCACCAAGCCTTGCAGCTCCCCTTCGTCTTCACTCAACAACACAGTATCATCTGCAAACAACAGTACAGGGAGTTTCCAAACACTATCCTCTCTCACCAGGGCCACTCCAACATCCACTACCCTACCTTGTACCTCTTTTATTACCCCATCCATGTACAGATTGAACAACCATGGAGACATGACACATCCCTGTTTCAAACCAACTTTCAAAGAGAAAAATTCACTTAGTTCACCATCCACACGCACTGCAGCCTTCGCACCATCGTACATACTCTTTCACAGCATTCAACAACTTCCCCATCTACTCCATATATTCTTAACACTTTCCACAATCCTTGTCTATCCACCCTGTCATATGCTTTCTCCAAATCCATGAAAGCCAAAGCATACAACTTCTTTCCCTTCTCTAGTAATTTTTCCACTAAAGATCTAAGAATGAATATCTGATCTACACAACCTCTTCCCTTCCTAAAGCCTCCCTGTTCTTCTCCAACTAATTCCTCTGTTCTTTCTCTAACTCTCTGTCTATAAGTATCCTACCATACACTTTTCCTATTATACTAAGAAGACAAATGCCCTGTGATTACCACACACCCCTTTCTTTTTCCCTTTTCCATTGTACAAGGGAATAATTATACCTGACTTCCAATCCTCCGGGACTCTACCTTTCCTCCCAGGCCAGTCTGCACATCTTCCACATCCATTCTACTACTATCTCTCCCCCATGCTTCCCAGCATTTCACCACACACTCCATCAATTCCTGGGGGCTTTCCTGATTTAACTTTCTTCATTGCTTCCACAACTTCTATCCTACTGATTTCTTCCTGTCTTCTCACCTCCCTCCTTCTCCCAGCCATTCCCCAGCCACTTATACTCTGTGCATTACTTCCATCCTCTACGTTCAGCAATTCCTTAAAGTGTTCTCTCCATCTGCTCACTTTTTCTCCCTTCTCCGCTAGTAATCTACCATTTTTATCTTTCACTCCCCTGCTAACTTCACTTCCACCCTGTCTTACTCTTTTCACTTCTCTCCAGAACATTTTCTTACAGTCCCTCCACTTTACACTCAAATTCCTTCCAAATTCCTCATCCACTCTCTCTTACTCTCTCTTACTAATCTTTTCACCTCTCTTCCTTTCCACATATAACTCTCTCTTCCGCCTCTCAACTTCTTCCACGCCCCTATTTCTCATCCATTCATTGTATGCTTTCTTCTTTGTGCCACAGCCTGTTTCACCTCTTCAGTCCACCACGCTGTTCCTTGCACCCCTCCGTCTTTCTCTCTTCCTTCCACACACCACATCACATGCTGCACATATTTCTTCTGTAAATATCTTACACATACCTTCCATGTCTCCCATCTGCTCCAATTCATATTTGCCCAATCGTTCTCCTCCACTTCTCTCTTATACTCTGCCTTTTTCTCATCCTCTGTAACCTTTCCACTTCCCCTTGCAACTACTCCTTCCTCTCGTCTTTCCCTTCTTTCTATTCCTCCATCTTACTTGCATCCTAATTCTGGCCACCACCAAGCAGTGGTCAGAAAGTCCACTCCCCAACCTCTATACACTCTTGCATCCTTTACACATCTTCGCATCCTTTCATCCACACACACATAATCAATCATTGCCTTCCTTTCATTCAGTTCACCACCCACCCTTCTCATCACTCACATGTATACCTGTGGATCATTTTATGCCTGAAGAGGGTATTGGCTATCACCAACCCCCTCCCAGCACAAATGTCCACTAACGCACTCCCATTCTCATCTATCTCAGCAGGCACATCCCACTCACCAACTATTCCATCCACCTTCACATTACCAACTTTACCATTCATATCACCAATCAAAACACTCTCTCATTCCTTCCAAACTTTTCCATGCACACTTCCACATTTGTCCAGAACTCTTCTCTCACTCTTCTAGCACGATCTTGCGTTGGCGCATACACACACACAATCGCCCACATTTGTATTCCAACTTTCAACTTTACCCACACAATCCTTGACCCAACTGATCCATACTGTCTTATGCTCTTCTTCCATCTTTACTCACAACTATACACACTCCTTCCTTTGCCCTCTCATTCTCATCTACTCCTGCACATATACCCCATCCATACTCCCATTCTCTCACACTTTCTCCTCTCCATTTTGTTTCAGTTATTCCACATACATCCTCAAGCACCTGGACAATCTCTCTCTCTTTCACCTCATCATTCGCTCCTCTTACATTCCATGTACTCATTACCAAGTCCTTTGTCCGGTCCTGGGTCGTCATTGTTTGGTCAGTCCTTGTCCGAGGCTTCTTGTTTGTTTTTTTTTAGTTAGTTGTTTTCCGGGGAGGGGCACTAACCCTCCGCCAACCCTTTTAGTCGCCTTTTACGACAAGCAGGGATACTGGGGGAGTATTCTTGAAAACCCCCCTACCTCCAGGGGGGGTGGAAACTTAACTGAAAGTGTTGAAACCTCACTGGAGGGTTTTGCCTCCCAGATCCCCCAGTGATTATAACCTACCTAACCTAGTGCAAACTAAAATGTGCATTAGGGTCTATGTAAAATTGTGCCAATATTGTATCATGCATTAAGAGTGTTACCGTAGTTAATCATGGCGTAATCATTACCCGACCATGTAATGGTGAAGGTATTGTAGGTCCAGTCATAAAAGCAAAACTTTTCTATACAGGTATACCTCAATATGCGATACCCCAGCTTAACGATGGGTTTTGATTGTTTTTTTTACCAATTTTGATCATATTTTAGACTAAAATTGTGTTTAGGTTGATTTATAAACTATTTTAAGACTTATATTAATGTGTTTTAGTCATAGGTGGGGTAAACATTGTCATTCTGGGGTGCAGTTGATTAAGCTTGATATTTACCAGATTTATATTTGACGATTTTCATATTTTATTTGTTGGTTTTAGTGAGTTATTTACAGGCAACGTTGGGTCTGGTTAGTACTTGGATGGGTGACCGCCTGGGAACACCAGATGCTGTTGGCATCCCTACGTGTCAAGTGGGGTTGGTGGAGGATTAGTGCCCCTCCCTGTAAAACAATTAACTCTAAGCCCTTGGCCACCCCGTGTGGGATACATGGCGTCTGGCAATGAATGAATGAATGAAAATGCCTAGGTTAGCTTCTATTACAGCGGTTAGGCCATTTAGATTGGCTTTAAACTTGTCTTTGGTCTCATTTGGGTGGATTTTGGACTTGGTTCAGGGGGAAACCTAAGGCTGAAAAATGCCCATTACTTTACATGTTAAATCTACCCCAATACATGAAACCACCTAACGATGGGTTTTTACCTAACCAATTGCATCGTTAAACTGGGGTATACCTGTATATCACACAGGATACATCCATTAAAATATGGGTAAAATTATCATTGAAGCCCCCCAACATCTTTTCTTTTTTTTCAGGAACCTAACGATTTAAGTGTTTACTGTCAGATTTTGATTGTCATTATTACTGCAAACTACGTGTTTTTCGAGTTTTGTCCCTCCCCCTAAAACAGGCAATGTATGTTAAATTCGGCAATGCAAATCTTACAGAAATCACTATAATAAGATCTAGGAAGAATTATACTGGTATACTTGATTTGCCTTTTTTTTTTTTTTTTTTTTTTTTTTTCCATTAACATACCCTAACTTAACCTTGTATAAGGCTGTGCTGTATTGAACCTTTCCCCCCCCCCCCATTAACCTAACCTAATCTGCCGAAATCGGTAAATCAAGTTTGGTATATTGTTCTTCTTATAACCTATTTTAGTGACTTCTGTACAATTTTTATTGCCGATTTTATAGCAGATTGCCCCTGGGGAGGGCCAGACACTTTAATCCTGTACGGGGTGGCCACAAACAAATTGCCTCCACGTCGCCCTCTCCCCCGCCATTTCACTGCCCTCCTCCCAACTCACACCCCCCCTCTCTCATATACCTCTCCACTCCATCTCATCCTCAGCCTCCCCCTCCCTCTTCCCGCCTCCACTTCACTCACATACACTCTCCTCGTCAGTCTCTCACCCTCCATCCTCTCCACATGGCCAAACCACCTCATTGTGTTCCTCATAACGCTTCCTATCACATCCATATCCACATCCACACCACAACACTCCTTTATATCCTCATTTGTCAACCTGTCTCTCCATGTGACTCCACAGGCTCCTCTTAAATAACTCATTTCACTGCTCTCACTCTTGACTTGTGTCCTTCGAACAACGTCCAAGCTTCACTTCCATACATTAGAGTTAGTATCACAATACTGTCATGCAGTAACTTTTTCACTTCTATGTGCACTTCCCTATTTCTCATCATTGCTTTCAAGGAACCAGCAACCTTTCTTCCTTGTTGTATCCTTTCATGCACTTCACCCTCCAAACTAACATCCTTACTCATCACACTTCCCAAGTACTTAAACGTACTCACATTTTCCATCCTACACCGTCCAGCCTCACTGTACATTCATTGGCTTCACCTCTCTCAAAGACCATCACTTTACTCTTCCCTACATTCACCTCTAGATTCCGTTTCTTACACACACTTCCAAACTCATCCACCAAGCCTTGCAGCTCCCCTTTGTCTTCAGTTAACAACACAGTATCATCTGCAAACAACAGTACAGGGAGTTTTCCAACCATTACCCTCTCTCTCTCTATGGCCACTCCAACATCCACTTCCCTACTTGTATCTCTTTTATTACCCCATCCATGTACAGACTGAACAGCCATGGAGACATGACACATCCCTGTTTCAACCCAACCTTCTATCTATCTATCTATTGCCAGACGCCTCAATCCCGTTTGGGGTGGCCACAAACAAATTGCCTCCAAGTTGCCCTGTCCCCCGCCATTTCACTGCCCTGCTCCCAACTCACACAACCCTCTCTCATATACCTCTCCACCCCATCCCTCCATCTCATCCTCGGCCTCCCCCTCCCTCTTCCTCCCTCCACCTCACTCACATACACTCTCTTCGTCAGTTTTTCACCCTCCATTCTCTCCACATGGCCAAACCACCTTCAAAGAGAAAAATTCACTCAGTTCACCATCCACACGCACTGCAGCCTTAGCACCATCATACATACTCTTCACAGCATTCAACAACTTCCCGTCTACTCCATATATACTTAATATTTTCCACAATCTATGTCTGTCCACCCTGTCATATGCTTTCTCCAAATCCATGAAGGCTGCATACGACTTCTTTCCTTTCTCTAGAAACTTGTCCACTAAAGATCTAAGAATGAATATCTAAGTTACACAACCTCTCCCCTTCCTAAAGCCTCGCTGTTCTTCTCCAAGTAATTCCTCTGTTATTTCCCTAACTCTGTCAGTAAGTATCCTACCATATACTTTTCCTTTTACACTAAGAAGATAAATGCCCTTATGATTACCACACACTTCTTTCTTCCCTTTTCCTTTGTACAAGGGAATAATTACCGTATACCTGACTTCCAATCCCCCGGGACTCTACCGTACCTTCCTCCCAGGCCAATCTGCACATCGTCAACATCCATTCTACTACTATCTCTCCCCCATGCTTCAGCATTTCACCACACACTCCATCAGTTCTTGGGGCTTTCCCCAATTTGACTTTCTTCATTGCTTCCACAACTTCTATCCTACTGATTTCTTCCTGTCTTGTCACCTCCCTCCTCCCAGCCATTCCCTAACCATTTATACTTGCATTACTTCCATTCTGTATGTTCAACAATTCCTTAAAGTACTCTCTCCATCTGTTCACTTTTTCCTCCCTTCTCCACTAGTAATATACCATTTTTATCTTTTACTCCCCTACTAACTTCAGTGCCACCCTGTCTTACTATTTTCACCTCTTTCCAGAACATTTTCTTACAGTCCCTCCACTTTCCACTCAAACTCCTTCCAATTTCCTCATCCACTCTCTTCTTACCCTCTCTTTGAGAAATTTTTACAAAATCATAACACCAGATTTCTATGATATATACAATAAGAGAAACCAGTATGTTGCACCATTCTAAGTCAATTTTCTTCTGTGACGTTTCATCTGCAAATGTAAAATTTTAATGGTAAAAATTAACTGGTGAATTGCAAGCCATTTTATGTTAACATATGGCCACTGTTCTTCTAGAGCTATCAGTAGCAAGTGGTGTTCTTCAGTGCCCTGTCCTATCACCGACTCTCTTCCCTCTGTGTATCAGTGACCTAAGCTGTGCATCAAGCCACATCCACTCGTACGCTGGTGACTCGGTGTTTCATTTTTCCATTCACTTTGAGCAACATCCATCTCGGCAGTTACCGTACTTCACCAAACGAGAGATGAGGGCATGGCACTTACATGTCTGGCTTGCCTTATGTCTCTGATTGGGGTAAAAGTTGTACAGTGTAATGTTGTTGTTAATGCATCAAAACTCACTTCTTACATCTTTTGACCTGCCAGAATCTCCCACAAGGTTATCCTGTAATTTTAAACAATATCCAACTCATTCCCACATCATCTTTGAACATACTTGGGGTTTCATTCTCAGCCTTTATCTTGGAAAGATCATATTACCTCTTGTAAAATCTGAGAAGACAGGAAGAAATCAGTTGGATAGAAGTTGTGGAAGCAGTGAAGAAAGTTAAATCAGGGAAAGCCCCAGGAATTGATGGAGTGTGTGGTGAAATGCTGAAGCATGGGGGAGAGATAGTAGTAGAATGGATGTGGAAGATGTGCAGATTGGCCTGGGAGGAAAGTAGAGTCCCGGAGGATTGGAAGTCAGGTATAATTATTCCCTTGTACAAAGGAAAAGGGGAAAAAGAAGTGTGTGGTAATCATAGGGGCATTTGTCTTCTTAGTATAATAGGAAAAGTGTATGCTAGGATACTTAATAACAGAGTTAGAGAAAGAACAGAGAAATTAGTTGGAGATGAACAGGGAGGCTTTAGGAAGGGAAGAGGTTGTGTAGATCAGATATTCATTCTTAGATCTTTAGTGGAAAAGTTTCTAGAGAAGGGAAAGAAGTTGTATGCGGCTTTGATGGATTTGGAGAAAGCATATGACAGGGTGGATAGACAAGGATTGTGGAAAGTGTTAAGAATATATGGAATAGATGGGAAGTTGTTGAATGCTGTGAAGAGTAGTACGATGGTGCGAAGGCTGCAGTGTGTGTGGATGGTGAACTTAGTGAATTTTTCTCTTTGAAAGTTGGGTTGAAACAGGGATGTGTCATGTCTCCATGGTTGTTCAATCTGTACATGGATGGGGTAATAAAAGAGGTACAAGGTAGGGTAGTGGATGTTGGAGTGGCCCTGGTGAGAGAGGATAGTGTTTGGAAACTCCCTGTACTGTTGTTTGCAGATGATACTGTGTTGTTGAGTGAAGACGAAGGGTAGCTGCAAGGCTTGGTGGATGAGTTTGGGAGAGTGTATAAGAAACGGAATCTAAAGGTGAATGTAGGGAAGAGTAAAATGATGGTCTCTGAGAGAGGTGAAGTCAGTGAATGTACAGCGAGGTTGGATGGTGAGGAATTGGAAAATGTGAGTACGTTTAAGTACTTGGGTAGTGTGATGAGTAAGGATGGAGGTTTGGAGGGTGAAGTGCTTGAAAGGGTACAGCAGGGAAGAAAGGTTGCTGATTCTTTGAAAGCAGTGATAAGAAACAGGGAAGTGAGCATGGAAGTGAAAAAGTTACTACATGACAATACAGTATTGTGATACCAACTCTAACTTATGGAAGTGAAGCTTGGACGTTGTTGGAAGGACACAAGTCAAGAGTGAGAGCAGTGGAAATGAGTTATTTAAGAGGAGTCTGTGGAGTCACATGGAGAGACAGGCTGACGAATGAGGATATAAAGGAGCGTTGTGGTGTGGATGTGGATGTGATAGGAAGCGTTATGAGGAACACACTGAGGTGGTTTGGCCATGTGGAGATGATGGAGGGTGAAAGAATGACGAAGAGAGTGTATGTGAGTGAGGTGGAGGGGGGAAGAGGGAGGGGGAGGCCGAGGATGAGATGGAGGGATGAGGTGGAGAGGTATATGAGAGAGGGGGGTGTGAGTTGGGAGCAGGGCAGTGAAATGGCGGGGGACAGGACGACTTGGAGGCGATTTGTTTGTGGTCACCCCAAATGGGATTGAGGCGTCTGGCAATAGATAGATAGATAGAAAATCTGGTTCCAAGAGATTAGGTGCATTAAGCTGACTCTGTGCCTTCATTATACTTACAGTAAACAGTAGTTGACTTTATACTAAGGTTTTATTCTTCCCTGTGCAGAATACAGTCATCCCCCAAAAATATCGCATAGGTAAGGTACGATGATATCCAAAATGATCAGTATAGCTCATGAATTCCAAATAATGTTTATCTATAATAATTTTAATATATATGGTAGCTATGTAATAATAGTACAAGGTAGAAAATGTTACAGATAGGCCATATACAGTATAGCATTGTTAAGAAAGCAAGTTTATCAGCATGGGGAAAATATCATTGTTCAGTTTCCAACAGCCATTGTCATGTGTCTCGTATTGCTTTGCGTTGTGTTCACCGATATATTTTGGTGTGACTTTACAACTTTCCTGTGTGGGCAGGATCCCTACAATCTGCTCTTCTCAACAAGGTAGTCATTCCCCCACTCCCCCCTTCCCTCATTACCACTCCTGTTTACTCGCTTCCTTCAGTATTCATCTTTGCCACACTGTTGCATTTTTATCTTTTCTGTTGCTGCTTCGATGGTCACTGCTTGTCTGACCTGTTTGCTTGCATCCCACCACCACTATGGCAGTCATGTATCAACCGTGTGGCACCAGTGTCATCCTTTTTTTCTTCAGCAGCAACAGGTCATCTCTGGAACTGTCACTCATTTTCTGTGTTTCCTACTGCCTGTGATCTCCAGTCATTCAACTGTAATGTGGCCAGACATCACAAAATGAACAGATCTTGAATTTGGTTCCCCCCCCCCCCCCTAAAAATCAGGTCTCTTGCTAGCTGTTGATGGTTGCAAGCCATTAGGCTCTTAAGGATTCAGATTTACAAGCCAAATAAATTTTTGGTAGCCAAACTGACTACGAGCCAAAATGTTTTACAAGCAATAAGTATTTATTTACACATTGTGATGATGAGAATCATGTAATGAGGTTTTAAACATTCACAGTGGCAACAAGGAAAGACTTAATAATCAATCACAACGTGCTTTTTTGTTCATTTAAGTGAGATTTACCTATTTTGTAGTTTACTGGGTTTAGAAGTGGATGTATTTTCTCCTCACCAAAAGGCGACTTGTATATAATATTTGTTCGCCAAAGGGGAAAAATACTCGCATTTGCAAGCTGTGGCTCACCAAACAAGAGCCCTGAAATTTGAAAACAGTGCCCACTTCTGCCCCTCATGTTGGCAGAATCAGGACTATAATGCACCACTGAGAAGCAAAAACACATTCCACTTAATGGATTAAGCATAAACAAACTGCTAGAACTGGCACACATTAGAGCACAAAAAAAGTTTACTTAAAACTGTGCAACATAGAATCTAATTATTATTTCTTAGAAATCTGGTGCTATTGTTTTGAAAACATTTTCCCATGCTTTTGCAGTCAAGGGATAAGGGTGCGAATGCTAGCTCGTATAGATTATGACTATTATTGAGAATGTTTATGCCATATCTTACCACTAGACTTATCATTAAGATTGATGGGTTCACAGTGTTCTACATTGATCCTGTTGCCCAGTTCCATATACAGGTACAGTTCTTCTGTGCTTTGTACTTTTATCTTTCTTCATTCATTCATTCATTCATTGCCAGACGCCATGTATCCCACACGGGGTGGCCAAGGGCTTAGAGTTAATTGTTTTACAGGGAGGGGCACTAATCCTCCACCAACCCCACTTGACACGCAGGGATGCCAACAGCATCTGGTGTTCCCAGGCGGTCACCCATCCAAGTACTAACCAGACCCAACGTTGCTTAACTTCGCTGATCGGACGGGAAGCGGTGTACTCAACGTGGTATGGCCGTTTAAAAACATATATGGAAGAAGCATTCATTACATTTTCTGGCAAACTTTTCCACTGATTTCTCACTGTGTGTGTGAATGTGTTTCCTGATAGTCTCTTGTTGAATTGCCATTTGGACTGTTGTTGGAGTGATATCTTAAGTTTATGTTGGACTTTTCAAAAATTTTCCGTTTATTTAAGTTTTCAAATCCATTTATAATTTTGAAGAAGACCTTGATTGTTTCTGCATTTGTGTCAGTCCTCCAGTGTGTGTATATCCACACTTCGTAGATGTTCCTTATAACATAGGTTTTTAGGACTTGGAAGTACTTTGGTGGCTCTTTGTTTCACATTTCAATCTTGTTGATGTTCCATAGTTGTGGGGCCATACCCAGACTGCCTACTCAAAATGATGGCAAAACCTACATCTGGCATGTTGCCAAAAACCTTTCTGACAACTATACCTCATTATCTTTCCCTCCTAGTTTCCAGTCTGATGGCTCTGTAGCCATTTCTTCTACTGATAAAGCAGAACTCTTTGCTCACTTTCTCCTCCTATCCCACCTTAGACAATTCCATTCCTGTTCCTCCTCCACTTTTCCCCTCTGACTTCCTCATGGCTGACATTAAAATTTCTTCAGTTGATATATTTTCCTGTTATCACTGGCCTAAGGGTTAACAAGGCATATGGGCCTGTTGGGGTCCCTCCTGTTGTCCTCAAGAACTGTGCTTCTGTGCATACACCCTGCCTAGGTAAACTTTTTTGCCTTTGTCTGTCAACTTGTACCTTCTTGTTGGAAGATTGCTCTCATTCAGCCTGTCCCAAAGATGAGTAACCATTCCCAGCCCTCTAACTATTGCCCAGTTGCTTTAACATCCTGTATTTTAAAAGTTTTCCCAAAGATGAGTAACCATTCCCAGCCCTCTGACTCTTGCCAGATTGCTTTAACATCCTGTATTTATAAAGTTTTTGAGTGTTTAACCAGAAAAATTTTTAAACACCTTTCCTATCACAACCTTCTTTCAGTTCATCAGTATGGGTTCTGCCAGGGATGCTCCACAGGCAATCTTCTCACCTACCTTTCAGACTCCTGGTCAGGGCGGTGGAGTCGGAAGCAATTATGGTGATGCTGGAGTCGGAGTTGGTAAAAAAAAGTTCGGACTCCAATCACCAGTAAAGAAATTTAACACAATGTTGATGTAATGTCGAGCTATTGTCTGTCAAATGACAGCTCCTTCAGTTTTATTTCTTGTTGCTACAACAGTTCTTTTTTTCTTTTCCCTTATTTTTCACATTTTATTTCGGACTTGTGTGTTCTCCTGTTCTCCGTTTGTTGAACATGAATATAGATGCTGCCATCTGTTGACAGAACGACAAGAACAGAATGTAAACAGATACCACAATCGGCAGATTTCCCACTGAGCGAACGTGTCTGGATAATTTCTTTATTCTAGAACCTAGAGGTGAGTTTCTTTACACGAAATTACTAGGAAGAAAATGGTTATAGTATATAATGACAAGGAAGCTCCTGCCAGTGCCTGTAAGTTGTGAAGTGGGAAGTTTGAGAAAGTGCAAGTCTTTGCAACCCTTCCAACACCCAGCCCTTCCTGATAAGCTGCCCCACAGTGATTTTACTCTCAGATTCTCAATATATTTATAGATTTTCTTCCTTCCCTAAGTCTAAATAATTTATAGCAAACTTAACTATTTGTGTATTGAATTTGTCTTGATTGCATTTAAGAAACCATCATTTGGCCATAATGCAGCTATAACCATTAAAGTCAAACCTTTAAGGACATGGGTTTTAAAAGTAACCTGACGATTCATGTGCCTGTGATGGAATGACATCATGTTTAAGTTATTATGGCAAATTTATTTTAGAGAAAGTTTAAGGGGTCAGAGTCGGATTCAGACACACAAGAAATCAAGGATTCAGGGTCAGAGTTGCACACACACAAATCAAGGATTCACAGTCTGAGTCGGACACACAAGAAATCAAGGAGTTGAAGCCGGGTGTTTCGGGTACCAACCCCACAGCCCTGCTTCTGGTCATCCTCCTTTCAAGACTTTAGTGAAAGCTTTGCCATTGCACTTGATATCTCAAAGGCTTTTCATTGAGTCTGGCTTAAATTTTTAATTTCCAAACTTCCCTCTTATGGTTTCTATCCTTCTGTCTGTGCCTTCATCTCAAGCTTCCTTTCATGGTCATTCTATAGCTGCTGTTGTAGGCAGCCACTGTTCTCGTAGAGCTATCAGTTGTGGTGTTCCTCAGGGCTCTGTCCTATCACCAACTCTGTCTTTTCATCAGTGACTTAACCTGTACATCTAACCCTATCCGCTCATATGCTGATGACACCACCCTTCACCTTTCCATTCACTTCCCACAGCGCCCATCTCATCAGTTACTTGAACAAACAAGGGATGAGGCTATGGCACACCTGATGTCTGACATGGCTTATATCTCTGATTGGGGTAAAAGTAATCATGGTTTTAATGCATCAAAAACTCAGTTCTTACACCTTTCAACCCAATAAAATCTCCTGCAGGAGTATCCTCTAATTTTTAACAATGTCCAACTCAATCCTGCATCATCTTTAAACATACTGGGAGTTTTATTTTCTTGGAACTTATCTTCTAAAGATCATATTCCCTGTGTTAAAAATCTGCTTCAAAGAGGTTAGGTATGCTAAGCAGACTCCGTGCCTTTTTAACCCCAGCACTGTTGTTGACTTTATACACTGGTTTTAATCACCCCTGTGTGGAGTACAACTCTCATGTGTGGGGAGGCTCCCCACATACGGCTTTTCTCAGCAAGGTAGAGTTAGAGGCTTTTCATCTCATTAACTCTCCTTCTCTTACTGGCTCCCTCCAACCTCTGTTCCTTCGCCACATTGTTGCATCTTTATCTCTTTTCTGTTGCTACTTCAATGGTCATTGCTTTTCAGAACTGAACTGTTCTACGAATGAGACCCAGGACATTGTTTGCCTTTAGAATGTTATCGATGTGGCTGTCAAATTTTAAATTGTCACTCAGACCCTTTTCTGTGTAGATGTCTGTTGTGTTTCTGCCATCAGTCCTGTCTTTGGTTGACTTTTTATATGGATGACGGTATTTAGCTGCATCAAAATGTAGAAGTCGTGTATTGGACCAGTCAGTCATGTTATTTATATCATTTTGTATTGATTACTTCTCTATTAATATTCTTATGGGGTTGCATATTTGTATCGTGTGCAAAAATCTTGCAGGTGGAGTTTTTGTTAGGGAGGTCACTTATGTATTGCCTACTAGAATGAGCACGGGGTCCAGTACAGAAACCTGAGATATCTTCCTTGTTATTTCTGTAGAGTATGATAATACTCCATTTACCCATACCCTCTGTGTCCTGTTAGGGAGAAAATCAATCCTTCTTAACACATTACCTCCAATTCCATTTCTGTGTACTTTGTAACTTGGTCATCTTTGTAGAACAGCATTAAATGCTTTGGCATAAGTGAAGTGAATTACATCAGAGGGGTCATTGTTGTGTTACAGGTTTGTCTGACAGCTTCAGGAAAAATATATAGGAAGGTGGTGAAGTGGGCATTGAGAAAGCCTGGAATCAAAGAGTGGCTGGTTAGAGATCTTGGCTATTTATGTGGGTGCTCGAACCCAGGTGAGAATGAATGGAGATTTGTGTGACAAGTTGGGTGTGATTGTTGGTATATATCAAGGATCAGTCTTGGGTCCCTTATTATTTGTCATGTTGCTTGAAGCTCTTTCATGCAACTTCAGAAATGGGCTCCCATGGGAGATGTTGTATAATGATGACTTGATGTTGATTATAGAGAATGAAAGGGTGTTGGAAGAATGATTTAAGAAGTGGAGAGATGGAATGGGGCACAAGGGTTTGAGATAAATGCAGATAAACCAAAAGTAATGATATCTAGGGCTTGGTGGTGGTACTGTCAAAACAGGAGGAGTGTGTCCTTGTGAGTTTGTGCAGAGTTTATGATAAGTGTTTGCATAAGAGATGTAGTGGTATTTGAGGTATGATGTGAAATAATGGTGATTGCAAGTGTGCTGTCATGGAAGACATGTAAAGATTGTCAGGTGTGAAAGGATTGATCTTGCAGGAGAGTTTTTGAGTCTGTGGAGGAGCTTTGTCATTTGGGGAACATGTTATGTATGGCACATATGAGCAAGCTGTGAAAGTGGCATTTATCTAGATACATGAGCAGTAGGCAATTTGTCTTTTATATTGATAGTAGGCAAGAATGGATTGGCATGGAGCAAGCTTGAGCAATGAGTTGGTCACCAGTTCAAAGGCATCCTGTCACCATGACTAACTGGAAAAGCTGTCTATGGGTTTCAAACAGCCTTGCAAGCACAGTTGTGGATTTACAGTACGTTTCTTCACAATTTATGACAGTATTGACATCATACATATCGCAAGGATGTTATCTTCATTTTACTTTTGCCATCTAGATTTAGCTTAGGAGACTGTAAGGAGGGGGATTAGATATAGCCTTTGCAAAACCCTCTAATATGTGAGGCATTTTCTAAAATTAATAGAATCATCAGGTAGCAAGAAGAATAAACTAAAAAGGATATTGCCTGGATTCAAGGGCTTTCACTCCAGATGTACTTACTGATGAAGGAAAAGAAGCAGAGAAATTATTTTGCAAAGCTAAAGTGAACATTTATTCATGTACTGTAATGGTAGTACAGTAGAACCTCTTTGGTCCGGACCCTGTTAATCCGGATTTCTGTTAATTCGGACAAAATTTAAAAATAATAAACTCCAAAAAATATGTTGAAAATAATTCTAAAGTCATTCTCAGTATCGGTGCAGAAAGCGATCGTCACTTGTTTAGTCTCAGATCATGCTAGGTCGTAACATGGGCGCCTGTTTAAACACACGCTAGCATTCATTCCATCATCTAGTTCACCGACCATTTATATTTTTACGCGGTATTTCAAAAGTTAATCCTCCTTACCATGCCCCCTAATGCAAGTGTAGTTTCTGCAATGAATAAAGGTGTTAAAAGGAAGCATGTAACACTAAGTATTGCAGGTAAAGTGAAAATACTGGATAAACTAGAGGCTGGTGTTCCTGCAGGAAAACT
The DNA here is from genome assembly GCF_032717465.1 of Coenobita brevimanus. Taxonomy (NCBI): domain Eukaryota; kingdom Metazoa; phylum Arthropoda; class Malacostraca; order Decapoda; family Coenobitidae; genus Coenobita; species Coenobita brevimanus. The sequence continues at coordinate 3,332,275 of NC_136974.1, read as the reverse complement.
CATGAATGAGATTACCCTGATGGTCCGGACAATCTGCTAATTCGGACAACCCTTCCCCTTGTATAGTCCGAACTAGAGAGGTTCTACTGTACAAGTGGTCCCCTACTTATGAAAGAGTTATGTTCCAAGAAACTGCTCTTAAATCAATTTTGTTGCAAGTCAAAAATGTATTTAATACACCTAAGCAAATGAACATAGCCTAGCCAAGCCTACCTTAAATGTGCTTAGAACACTTACATTAGCCTACAACTGGGCAAATTCATTAACACAAAGCTTATTTGATAATAAAGTGTTGAATGTCTCATCTTATTCATTGAACTTTGAAGTACAGTTTCTACATTCATTAACCCGCCGCGTTCCAGTGCCGTTTTAAAACGGTCTGACAGAAAGCTGCGATCAGTGCCAGTGCCATTTTAAATGGTTTAAAATTAAATTATTCACTGTGACTGCATTTTTCAAGATTCGCAGGTAAAAATTGGCAGGCATGTATGTTAACTGTTCCCCTATCATGCCTCAGGTGGTCAAGGCCATACACCCACTTCCTCCCCCACCTCATGCTCGCTCTGCCTTACTCTGCCTGCGTGCCTCACCCAGTGCTGTACATAGTGAAGGCATGTTATAAATATTTTCACGTAAGTATAGAGACTATACATAGTGAAATCAAGTTGTAAATATTTTCTTGTAAGTATCATACCTAGTGAAATCAAGTTGTAAATACCTTCTTGTAAGTGCCAGGACTGTACATGATGAAGTCAGGTTGTACCAATCTTCAAGTAAGTGTAGGCAATGCATTCACAATGAGAGAGAAGCAAATTGTGACATGCTGAAGTACCGTACTGTAATAAGTAATCAGAAAAGTTTACTGAACATTGCTATACCTTCCCAGCATAAATACCTGAGTCTACCTTACATAGAAAACAGCTTTCTCACCTACCTGGTGAGTGTGAGAGCAGAAATACCTGTATACGAGTATGCAGGACTCAATAAAACCTATTTCTGAGCTTCGGTGAGTGTTTTAATGGTGAAATTCGTTGTTTTCACATCGAAATCTATCATTTTAGCAACAACAAAAAAAAAAAAAAAAATGACCAGCACGGAGGCGACCCATAGGGCTAAAAATAGCGGCACGCAGTGGGTTAAGTAAAAAAATATCGTAAGTTGACCATTCGTAAGTAGGGAACTATCAGCATATGTTGGCTTAGAGGCTGTATTTTTGTCAGCAGGAAGTTTTTTGCACCTCCTATCATTCATGTGAATTCCAGGTTATTGTTTGTTGTCTGCATAGCTATAACCTGCAATATGAGAATACAGACAGTCCCTGTTTTATAAACGGTTGACTTGTGATTTTTCGACTTTACGATCTTGTACTTTCAGTACAGAATTCAGTCAATTACACGAGATATTCAACATTATTACAAAATAAGCTTTGTTGATTTTGCCCAACTGTTGGCTAATGTAAGTGTTGTAAGCACATTTAAAAAGCTTGGTAGGCTTGGCTAGGCTATGATGTTTGGTTAGTTGGGTGTATTTAATGCACTTTTGTCTTGGGAAGAATTCCACTTACGATAAGTTTCTTGGAACGTAGCCCAGTCATAAGTTGGGGATTACCTTTACTGTATATTAATGTACCATACCAGATACTGCAACTACAGAAGTATGCTGCTAAGGAAGGGATGCCAGGGAGCCTCTTTGACAATGAGAATACGAGCCTAAGTTCTTACTGCACTGTAATTGTATTATGCTAATTAGAGCCATCATTCCAGCTGGTGGGTTTGGACAACAATGGCCCTAGGAAGGTTGAGACCCGTCTGTTACAAGGCCCCACATTGCAACGCACAGCCCTGGGGGAGGTCAGCAATCGTCCCGCTACATATGGTGGCCCTAGGGCTACTCTCAAGTCTCTGGATATCAAGCAGCCCACACTTAAGCCCATCAAACCCAAAGTTATTAACACATCAGCTGTAGTCAGGTAGGCTTAATGTTCTTCGTACAACTGGTATGGTACAGTACCATATTTATTTTTTGGGAAAGAATGTCAGTTTTATAGATAGCAGCGTAATTAATGGGAAATTCTGTAATTTGCTGTGGATTTACCATTATCAGCAAAAGGGATGATTTGTTAAGATACGTAACAAGGTAAGGTGGATTCATGTTCAAAAAGGCTTGAATGGTAAATGAATGTGTGTTTGGCTTGTTTCACTGATCATGCTGTTGGTAAGTTCTCATCTTTTTTTCTTTTCTCCTGTTTGTACCCTGCACACAGTAAGCAGATGGGAAGCAGAGACATGGAGGAAATTGAGAGATGGAAGAGAGTTGTATGTAGAGAAGAGAAGAGAGGTGACATGATTAGTATGAAGAAAATAGATGAGTTTGAGAGTAGAGTGGAGGGAATGTTGGAAAATGTTATGGAAGAGAGTAAGACAGGGTGATAAAGAAGGTAATAGGGGAGTGAAAGATAACAATGGCAAATTGCTGGTGAAGAAGGGAAAAAATAATTAGTGTGTGAAAAAATGTTTTAAGGAATTGTTAAACATAGACACATAAACAGGATGTATAGGAGTAGGGTTAGTTACATATGACACAACGTAGGCTACCCCACTACGTTACAGGGGTTGACACCAGCATGGGCATGTGGCCAGAAAACTTTACCCCCACTGCCTAGTGGTGGAATTTTGCGGGGAGGCATGAGTAGGATTCCACTGGCATAGATCATGGGTTCAGGGCGAGATGGGGCTTAAACCTATGCTAGAGGGTACAGGGCACTGTGGTTCCCAGGCTATCGCATCTGCCTGATAGAGAGAGGCCTGGAGTCGGGAGTAGCGCCCCAGGAGGCTGCCCTATCAGTGATTACATAATGGTGGGGCAGTTAGTGCCAAGGCGCGCTTGGAGGGTGTCCCTGTAGCTGTCCTGGCAAGGTGCCCCGAGGCCACTAGTACAGCCACTGGTAAGGCTGGTGGGCTAGGGGTTCGAGATCCATTGCCTGGACCTGGGACTTTACAGTGGGTGGGGCCTGTGGTATGTCTCTTTACCTTTATTTTTACTGACTATGACCAATTACAAGAATAAACTTCAAAGCAAGCCTGAGGACATTAAATAGCCCAGGGGGATGAGAGTGGGTTCATAGAATGTAGGAAGTTTAAGGGGTAGAGCAGGGGAAGTCATTGAGGCATTCAGTAGGTGGTGGGTGGATGTGGAATGTTTGCAGGAAGTCTGGTACAGGGGTGGATAGCCAGAAAGATTGTTGAGAAGGATTGCTACTATAAGTTGTTTTGGCAGTGGAGGGACAGACGGATGTAGGGGTGTGGGTATGTTGGGTTGCAGAGAAATCGGTGGAATATGTTATGAATGTTATTAGAGTATGTGATAGGATATTAGTTGTGAAAATTTTGTTTGGTAGAATAATGTTTGCAGTTATATATGCATATGCTCCACAGGCAGGCATGGATAAGGTAGAGAAGGATAGATTTGGGGATAACTTAATACGTGTAGTAGGTGGTATGGGGAATGATGAGATAGTGGTTGTGGGAGGGAACTTAAATGGTCATTTTGGTGAAGCAGCTCAAGGATATCAAAGAGTACATGGAGGATGTGCATATGGTACAAGAAATGAGGAAGGGAAGAGGATACTAGAGTTTGGGGAGGCAATGAACATGATTGTGTGCAACACACATTTTAGGAAAAGAGAGAGTAGGTTGATTACATATAAGTCAGGTGGAAATAGCAGTCAGATAGATTATTTTCTGATCAGGAGGGCTGATAGTAGGTTAGGGAGGGATGTTAAAGTTATAGGAAGCGAGGAGTGTGTGCAGCAGCATAAATTATTGATATGTGACATGGTGCTTAACCCCTAAAAGATGGGTGTCCGCATATGCTATCCAAGGGTACTAGGGCCAAAAAGACGGGTGTCCGCATATGCGGTCACACTCCCCACCCCACCCCACCCCCCGAAACCCACCACACCCACACACCACCTGCCATCCACCCCTACCCTGACCTCCCACCCTCCACCATCCCCCACCACCCCACCCCCAAACCCCCACTGTCCCCCCAATACCCTCCACAACCCCCTACCACCCCTAACCCCAATCCTCCCACCACCCTTACTCTCCCCATCCACCCACCACCCTTACCCTCCCCACCTCCACCCGCATCCACCCACCACCCTTACCCTCCCCACCCCCATCCCCCATGTCCCCCAGCTGCTTCCCCACCATCCCCCCCACTACCCACTACCACCCACCACTCCCATCCCCCACCCTCCCCCTACCCCCCAACCCACTACCCTCCTCAACCCCCCACCCCCATATCCCCAAACCCCCAGCCCCACCCCTGCAAACCCCCCACACTCCCAAACAACCCCACCCCTCTAACACCCACTGCCACCCCCACCCTCTTCCCGACCCCCACTAACAACCCCCACCTCCCCCAAGAACCCAGTCCCCATCCCTGCACCACCCCACAACCTCCCATACCCCTCCACACCTCCCCCCAACAAATCCCCTACCATATCGCACCTGCTGATTATGCCCGTCTTGAGCATATGTCAAAACATGATGATGCCCGTCTTTTAGGGGTTAAAGAACGAGTGACGAAAAAGAGGACTTATGTACCTAGGAGGAAAATATGGAAGCTGGAAAATCAAGCAGTATAGGGATGCTTTCTATAGCGAGATGAGGGAAGTGGTGGCTGAACAGGGAGCTGTTGACAGAGGCATTAATGAACAGTACAGAGCCCTCAAGAACAATCTCTTGAGAGTTAATGATGCATTATTAGGTTCAACAAGAGGCCTACCAAGACATAAAGTGACTAGGTGGTGGGTTGAGGGTGTAGAAGCTGCAGTTAGGGAGAAAAGAAGGATTTTCCGGGAATGGAAGAAGGATAGTAACAAAGAGGAATGCTTGGCTGTTAAGTGTAGGGCTAGAAGAGAGGTATACAAGGCAAACTCTGAGTCACAGAGACTTTACTTGATAACCTAAACCATGTGGTAAGGAAATATAAGATATTTAAGGTGGCATATTTAGTGAAGACAGATAATCAGGATATTATAGGTGAGCAATGTGTGAAGAATGATGAAGGTAAGGTAGTGGTGAACAGTGGGGATTTTAAAGATTGATGGAGAGAGCATTATAGCCAGTTGTTGATTGAGGAGTTTGACTGGGACAGAGAAGGTTTGGAGATAGAAAATCCAGTGTTTGGCCCTTGGCCTTTGATTGATGCTGCCACTGAGAGTGCGGCAATGGGCAGGATGCAGGTGGGGAAGGCAGCAGGTGTGTCTGGGTTGACTGCTGAAATGTTGAAGGCCTCAGGAGATATGAGGTGTCTAGAGCACAAGGGGTGAACTCACAAAAATAAAGTTTTGAGATAATCACGTTTAAAAATTAGATGTGATATTAACATTATGAGTGGGCTTAGCCTAAGATATACATCAATATATTCGACAAGGTGTTCTGAACATATTTATATAAATAAAAAGTTTATGGCACTTATCACATATGTCATTAATCTTTCATCCTGAGGGTATACCCAGTACTTGGTAAGTATGGTAACCATTGGTTCTAGGTCATGAAATCGTGCAAAAAAAACACAGGAAACAATTTATAAGTAATAATTATAATTCTTGCTTCCAGAAAACTAGCGTCTTTACTCTTGGGCCAAACAGTAGAGTTCTGGAGTATATCATAGTTCATAAAGTCAGTGTGCTGCATCCTGGTAACATCAGAGGGATTCTTACGACAAGCCTCCTTGATTTTCTCTGTGTAATGATCTGGTGTGTAGACGGGTAAACCACACTTTTTGCTCAATGTTGCCAAAATCCCTGTCACATGGAAGGTATGAGTGGCCTGGAACCATAAAGTAGTGTTTGATAGTGTCAAAACGACCGGAGTGTATGTTGCGGAGGCATGACAACACTACGTTCTTGTTTTTATTTTGCCCTGAGCAATTATCAGAGAAAATTCCTAGATGCTTGATGTGAGGCTGGACTTTGTGTTGTGTAAAATAATGAACATATGAAGGTATGTCACTTGAACCTCTCTTCCCCTCCGTTTCTGTCCACACAAACATACAGGCCTTGTACCTTTAACATCGTGTATGCCAACATTTTAAGTCTAGAGCTTTCTTTTTATAATACTGGAGGCCTGTATGGAGCTTGGGAGTGAGCAAAGCCTGCTGCAAGTCATAACAAATCACTGTCCTCACTGCTAAAGCTCATTGCAAATGCAATCGCCACAAAAAATAGTAAAAAAAAGTGTGGATAAACACGTGCACGTCTGTATATAAACATGCTTTCACAGTTGACTAAGGCACAGCCACGCGCTGATTGGCCGAGAGTGAGGCGGGACTCCCAGCCCGGGCACTCATTGTCTGCCTACCTCGCCTCTTGTCCTCCCGCTTCCGGTACATGAGTGGGTGAGCCTGGGGGGGGAAAAAAAAAAGCCACATTCAGCTTTCTGTATGGGGCCTTTAGGGTTGCATTTCCTGTACTATAACATGCGAAACTGTTAGTCGAGAGTTCGCCCTTTGTGCTCATAGTGATAACTCAAATTTCGGTAAATGTGGCGTCTTCGCCCCTTGTGCTCTAGACGCCTCATATAGGAGTAAGGTTAGTCACTGACCTGATAAATATGATTATATATGAGTGTGTTGTCCCAGATGATTGGCTGAAGAGTGTTATCAAAAATATGTACAAGGGAAAGGGTAATACCCTGAAAATAGGAAACTAAACAGGCACCATAAAACTGCCCAACTTCTGACATTTTTTAGGGTTTTTTGCATATAACTTCATGTAGAGTTGCATTATCTAATCCCTGTTGGTACCCATACATAGTCCAGGGATGTGGCAGTTGAAACCAAGTACAGTAATGAAAAAAAATTAACGCCAAAACTGTTAGTGTTATTCAAAATTTTCAAGTGTCCGAAGTTATCATCGATGTCGGCTAATTTTGGACTCTCATAGGCCTTGCCATATACACGCCTTTAGACTTCGGTGGCAGTTATTTTCGGACAGCCAAACAATACTTCGGACACTTGGAGCTTTAAAAAAAAAAAAAAAAAAAATGCACACTTCTGTGGTGAGTAAGAAGTTTAATAATGGACCTAGTACAAAAGTATTCTGTTTTTAACCCCTACCATTGAAAGCACTCAATCGGGCACTGAATCACATTGCATTCAGGTGATTTTCTTAAGAAAACAATCACATAGGATCCACAAACTTTCCCTGACCCCAAACACCCCAAGAAACCCACCCCATATACTGAAAATATAATAATAAAAACTTTTCTTCTTACAAAACTTCACGAGTAGTTACCTTACTGATGTTTCTTATGCTAACCAGTTTCATACAAAAACTTCAACTAGGAGATGAAACACATGAGAACATATTAGTGCACATTACTGACCATTAGAATAATTTTCTAAACTGAAACCCTGTGACTAGGCCCATAACTTTAGGCTACTGTACCCAATACTGGGTAATGAAAAGAAACAAAAAAACTATTTATTGACATCACAATACTGAGTAGTATATATATATCAAGTTTCAGATATAAATATAGTGGTATATTACATTACTGGCCACAAGAAAATTACCAGTACTGCAACTTAAAACCGTGACTAAGCCTATTATATTAGGCTACCAGGTAATGAAAAATAACTAAAAAAGTATTCCTTTGTGCTCCTTCACATCAAAATAATGAGCATTACAGTTATAGTAATATCACATTTCAAAGAGGTATACCATATATAAGCTATTCAAAACTTAAACCTTGAGCTTTGGCTTTACTGTTAAAGCTGTACTGTACTATTATTGCTATAGGGATTTATTTAGGCCAGAGGTTGACACCAACATCAAAGATCATTCTACACTTACTGTCAAGTGTAGACTCTGATAAAATCTTAATGATGTCTTCTCCATCTACATCATGAAAGTCATTAACTATGGGATTAACAAAGGTGTGGCATGTCCCCTTTACATGCTTTAAGAACCTTACTTTAACATAGTGTCCACAATTAGTCTGTAAAAACAAAAACCTGAGGTGAAATTATTGTTTTCATTCTCAGGGGATGTGGCAACATTTTGTGAATTCCTTTGGTGCATGTCATCTACAATAAATATTCTTTAAAATCTGCCTGTTTTGGTTCACACATCAACTTCCAAAATTCCTGCACAGACAAAGTTTTCAGGGGAACAAAAAAACATTTTTTTCAACCAGTTTTGCAATTTTTTTCACATACTTCCATTCACGTTAGGTTCGTGTGGTTTTAATGTGATATACTTCAGTGCTTCACCTAACTACCTATATTTTTTGGTTTTCAAAACACAAAGCCATATTCCCATTACTTTGGTTCATTACATTATTTTCCTCAAATGTCCGAAGTTGAACTCAAGTCAGAAGTTAGGCGGTTTTACAGTATAATCGATCGAATCTGGCATAAATCTTTAATTTCCAAACTGCCCTCTTACGGTTTCTATCCTTCTATCTGTGCCTTCATCTCTAGCTTCCTTTCTGGTTGTTCTGTAGCCGCTGTTGTAGACGGCCATCATTCTTCTCCTAGATCTATTAACAGTGGTGTTCCTCGGGGCTGTGTCCTATCACCAACCCTCTTCCATTTATTCATCAGTGACCTTCTAAGCTGTACATCTAACCCTATCCACTCATACACTGATGACTCCATCCTTCACCTTTCCATTCGATTCCCGCAACGTCCATCTCAGCAGTTACTTCAACGAACAAGGGATGAGGCTATGGCACACCTAATGTCTGACTTGGCTCGTATCTCTGACTGGGATAAAAATAATCTGGTTGTTTTTAATGCATCAAAGACTCAGTTTTTGCACCTATCAACTCGACAAAATCTTCAACAGGTATACCCACTAATGTTTAATAATATTCAGCTTAATCCTGCATCATCCTTGAACATGCTTGGGGTTTCATTTACTCGGGACTTATCTTGGAAAAATCATATTACTGTACATCTCTTGTAAAATCTGCTTCCAAGAGATTGGGTGTGCTAAGCCAACTCCATTCCTTCTTTACCCCTGCACAATTGTTGACTCTATACAGGGGTTTTATCCGCCCCAGCGTGGAGTACAACTCTCATGTGTGGGGAGGCTCCCCACATACAGCTCTTCTCAATAGGGTGGAGTCAGAGGCTTTTCACCTCATTAACTCTCCTCCTCTTACTGACTCCCTTCAACCTCTGTCTCTTTGCCGCACTGTTGCATCTTTATCTCTTTTCTATTGCTACTTCAATTGTCACTGCTCCTCTTAACTGCCTGCATGCATTCCTCCACCTCTACAACATGCGCGTGACACCCGTCTATCAGCAAACTCTAATCCCTTTTCTGTCCAACTCTCTAATGCAAGAGTGAACTGTTACTCCCAGTCCTTCATTTATGCAACAGGTCAACTCTGGAACTGTCTCCCTCTGTCTGTATTTCCTGCTTCCTATGATCTCCAGTCTTTCAAACGCAGTGTGTCTAGGCATCTCGAAATGATCGGATCTTGAATTTGGCTCTCTCATGAATTTTGTTTTTCTCTTGGAAGGAACAGTTTTGCGGGCTTGTTGCCTTTGGTTCCTTCTTCCTCACTTTAAAAAAATAAAATAAAATAAAAAATAATAAAGCTTTTAAATCAGATAATGAAGGTAATGCAGAGAGTTCTACAAGGTATGATTAGAGAGAGTGAATATTGATGAGATGCTGTTTGGGTTTATGCCAGGCAGGGGGACCACTGACGCCATGTTCATTGTTCGATAGCTTTGGGAAAAACATACAGGAAAGAAAAGGGAATTGTACTTTGTTTTTGTTGATTTGGAGAAGGCCTTTGATGGAGTCCCTAGAGAGGTGGTGAAGTGGGCAATGAGAAAGCTTGGGATGGAAGAGTGGCTGTTTAGGGTAGTTACGGCCATGTATGTGGGTGCTCGCACTCAGGTAAGAGTGAATGAAGATTTGAGTGATTAGTTTTCCGTGAATGTTGGTGTGCATCAGGAGTCAGTTGAGTCCCTTTTGTTTATCATGGTACTTAAAGCCCTCTCACATGACTTCAGAAATGGACTCCCGTGGGAGATGTTGTATGCTGATGATTTGGTGTTGATTGCAGAGAATGAAGGAAGACGGAGGAAAGATTTAGGATATGGAGAGATGGGATGGAGCACAAGGGCTTAAGAGTAAATGCAGATAAAACGAAAGTGACGATATCAAGGGTTGGTGGCAGTACTGTCAAAGAAGAGGGAGAGTGGCCATGTGCAATTTGCCACAAGAGCATGGGAAGTAATTCTAACTTGTGCAGTGTTTGTGATAAGTGGGTGCATAGGAGATGTAGTGGTATAAGAGGTAGACTGCGAGATAATGTTGATTTTATGTGTGTGGCGTGTCGGGGAGAGCAGGTCGAAATTGTCAGGCGTGAAAGGATTGAACTTTTTGGTGATCTCTTGAGTGTGTGGAAGAGTTTTGTTATTTGGGAGATATGTTATGTGCTGGAGGTGAGGCTGGAGCTAGCTCTGTGGCTGGGGTGACAAGTGGTTGGAAGTAGTTCAGGGAGCTGTTACCTCTCCTGACCTTGAGAGGGCTGTCCCTATGTGCTAAGGGATATTTGTATGCAGCTTGTGTTAGGAGTGTAATGCTGTATGGCAGTGAAACCTGGGCAGTAAAGGAAGATCATCACAGGGTCAGACATACAGAAATGACAATGATTAGGTGGATGTGCAGTGTGTCCCTGAATGCAAAGCCTGGGGGGTGGGGGGCAGGGTTTACAATGGAAGAGTTGAGAGGTAGGATAGGACTGGAGTGTATTGGTGTTGAAGATTAATCCATCCATCATCCAATCCTATGTTGCCCCATAAGGAGCGTAGGAACCCCGGGCTAGGCAAGTTGGTCCTGACATTTAAGATGGGAGTGACCAGCCTCACTCATCCCTGAGTGGTATTACGTGAGCAATAAACCCCAACCATCCCTTGGATATAAACCTTCGTTGGCTGAATACGATTGAAGTGCCGTAATTGCCCACTAAACCACCAGGTGCCATAATTTTGTTATATGATTACCACCCAGTGTAGTAAATGGTTTCCTGGTGTACAGGAAATCATGTGGCTTGTCACTCAGTGTAGAGTCACCCATAGGCTGAAGGAAGGGGAAAGAATGAAGGAAAAAAAAGACAGAAGAGGGAGTGTAAAGCCACCCGTAGGTTGAAGGAAGAGGAAAGAAAGACAGAAGAGGAAGGAAGGAAAGGGCAGACACCCAAAGCAGCATTACGTTGAGTGAGTGAATGGTGAGTGCCCGCACCTACCCCACTGAAGATTAATCACTAAAATTTCCTAATATTCGGCCCATTAATCAGTATCGGCTGATTATTGACTCGATTAATCATTAATCGGCAAAATTGCTTATCGGCCCAACCCTAATTTGTTTGTGGCCACCCCTGATGGGATTAAGGCATCTGACAATAGATGAAAAGATAGATTTAATTATCATCATCCGGACCTCCTTTCCCATCCTAGGGCAGGGTGGGGAGTAGCAACATCTAGTCAGCCCAAATTTGCCCAGTCCACAGGACCACACTTCCATTCACTCATCATTGAAGCCCCTGGAATCCTGACTGTATCTGATACACCAAAAAACTTTCACCACATTCTGTAGCTTCACAAAACTTATCCGATTGTCAGTCCAAACACCGTCACGTTCAAAAAGGGTGCCAAATCCCTGATCATCCACTTCTCACAACATTCATCCAGCCAGCTCGATCTCTTGTCAGACCCTTAGCCTCACCATCTTCCATTTAATTAATTTAGTTAAAATATTTGAAAATATACATTAAGAGGGTAGATTTTATATATTGGTGGTATTTTTGGTCAGTAGAAATTTTTTGTGAGATGGAGGAATAGAAGAAGGGAAAGACGAGAGGAAGGAGTAGTTGCAAGGAAAGTGGAAAGGTTACAAGAGGATGAGAAAAAGGCAGAGTATAAGAGAGAAGTGGAGGAACGATTGGGCAAATATGAATTGGAGCAGATGGGAGACGTGGAAGGTGTGTGTAAGATATTTACAGAAGAAATATGTGCAGCATGTGATGTGGTGTGTGGAAGGAAGAGAAGGCGGAGGGGGGTGCAAGGAACAGCGTGGTGGACTGAAGAGGTGAAACAGGCTGTGGCACAAAAGAAGAAAGCATACAATGAATGGGTGAGAAATAGGGGCGTGGAAGAAGTTGAGAGGCGGAAGAGAGAGTTATATGTGGAAAGGAAGAGAGAGGTGAAAAGATTAGTAAGAGAGAGTAAGAAGAGAGTGGATGAGGAATTTGGAAGGAATTTGAGTGTAAAGTGGAGGGACTGTAAGAAAATGTTCTGGAGAGAAGTGAAAAGAGTAAGACAGGGTGGAAGTGAAGTTAGCAGGGGAGTGAAAGATAAAAATGGTAGATTACTAGTGGAGAAGGGAGAAAAAGTGAGCAGATGGAGAGAACACTTTAAGGAATTGTTGAACGTAGAGGATGGAAGTAATGCGAGTATAGGTGGCTGGGGAATGGCTGGGAGAAGGAGGGAGGTGAGAAGACAGGAAGAAATCAGTAGGATAGAAGTTGTGGAAGCAATGAAGAAAGTTAAATCGGGAAAGCCCCAGGAATTGATGGAGTGTGTGGTGAAATGCTGAAGCATGGGGGAGAGATAGTAGTAGAATGGATGTGGAAGATGTGCAGATTGGCCTGGGAGGAAGGTAGAGTCCCGGAGGATTGGAAGTCAGGTATAATTATTCCCTTGTACAAAGGAAAAGGGGAAAAAGAAGTGTGTGGTAATCATAGGGGCATTTGTCTTCTTAGTATAATAGGAAAAGTGTATGGTAGGATACTTATAGACAGAGTTAGAGAAAGAACAGAGAAATTAGTTGGAGAAGAACAGGGAGGCTTTAGGAAGGGAAGAGGTTGTGTAGATCAGATATTCATTCTTAGATCTTTAGTGGAAAAGTTTCTAGAGAAGGGGAAAGAAGTTGTATGCGGCTTTCATGGATTTGGAGAAAGCATATGACAGGGTGGATAGACAAGGATTGTGGAAAGTGTTAAGAATATATGGAGCAGATGGGAAGTTGTTGAATGCTGTGAAGAGTATGTACGATGGTGCGAAGGCTGCAGTGCGTGTGGATGGTGAACTAAGTGAGTTTTTCTCTTTGAAAGTTGGTTTGAAACAGGGATGTGTCATGTCTCCATGGTTGTTCAATCTGTACATGGATGGGGTAATAAAAGAGGTACAAGGTAGGGTAGTGGATGTTGGAGTGGCCCTGGTGAGAGAGGATAGTGTTTGGAAACTCCCTGTACTGTTGTTTGCAGATGCTGTGTTGTTGAGTGAAGACGAAGGGGAGCTGCAAGGCTTGGTGGATGAGTTTGGGAGAGTGTGTAAGAAACGGAACCTAAAGGTGAATGTAGGGAAGAGTAAAGTGATGGTCTTTGAGAGAGGTGAAGTTAGTGAATGTACAGCGAGGTTAGATGGTGAGGAATTGGAAAATGTGAGTACGTTTAAGTATTTGGGTAGTGTGATGAGTAAGGATGGAGGTTTGGAGGGTGAAGTGCTTGAAAGGGTACAGCAGGGAAGAAAGGTTGCTGGTTCCTTGAAAGCAGTGATAAGAAACAGGGAAGTGAGCATGGAAGTGAAAAAGTTACTACATGACAGTATTGTGATACCAACTCTAACGTACGGAAGTGAAGCTTGGACATTGTTGGAAGGACACAAGTCAAGAGTGAGAGTAGTGGAAATGAGTTATTTACGAGGAGCCTGTGGAGTCACGTGCAGAGACAGGCTGACGAATGAGGATATAAAGGAGCGTTGTGGTGTGGATGTGGATGTGATAGGAAGCGTTATGAGGAACACACTGAGGTGGTTTGGCCATGTGGAGAGGATGGAGGGTGAGAGACTGACAAAGAGAGTGTATGTGAGTGAGGTGGAGGGGGGAAGAGGGAGGGGGAGGCCAAGGATGAGATGGAGGGATGGGGTGGAGAGGTATATGAGAGAGGGGGGTGTGAGTTGGGAGCAGGGCAGTGAAATGGCGGGGGACAGGGCGACTTGGAGGCGATTTGTTTGTGGCCACCCCAAACGGGATTGAGGCATCTGGCAATAGATAGATAGATAGATAGAAATTTTTTGGGCAATAAAGTTATGGCCGTGGGGACCCTTTTAAGTACTGCAGATTTTCATCAAGTGACAGTACAGTATATATGGTGGTAGGTGGTGGTGACCACCATTACTTAACTGGATGTAGTGCTGCTTGCTTCTTCCTTCATCTTTACCACTCTTTTTCTGTGTCGGCCCTCTCGCCTTCTATTTCTCCCATCTTTCCTGTCACATTTTATTAATCTGCTTTCCATTTCAAGTAGCTTTACGTTGAGTGACAAGCCTAATTATTTCCAGTAAGCCAGGTAACCATTTACAGCGCTGGGTAGTAACCATATAACCAACCCATACATGCTCCCTGCATGTCAGCAAGTGGGTTGATAGAGGGTTACTGCCCCTCCCTGTGAAACAGCTAGCTCGAGGACAAACGGCCATCCCTTATGGGATTATGGTGTGTGGCTGTAGATAGATAGATAGATTTTCTGTATGCATGGGTGTGTCCATCCTCTAAGATGTGAAAAACAATGATTGACATTGCTAATTATTCAGTTGAATACTCTTGACAGTATATAAGCCAATGGAAACTTTCAAGCTACAGTTCCCATTCCAACAGACCCACAGGGAAGGAAAATGGCAGCAAGGGCAAGAAAGTTCAAAAGACCCCTGTGGTGCAAGAGGAAATGGAAGTGGAAGAAGTGGCCAGAGTTGAAGAGTTGGCAGTTGCTTTCTCCAGCCAGCGGCTCAATGTAGAGGATATAGATTCTGGAGATGTAGAAAACCCACAGCTGGTGTCCCAATACGTTAATGATATCTACAAACACCTGAGGCAATTGGAGGTTGGTAAATGTTGACAAGCTTTAATTACACCTGTTGTTGATAACCACAGTAATTGTAGTTGGATTTAACTGTATAATTGTGAACATGGTGTGATTGGTGGAGGAGAGAGATTTTTAGGCTTTCAGTGAGGCATATTTGTTATTTTTGATGGAGGACAGTGTATGAGCGAAGTTTGAATGGAGTGGTAGCGAATGTGTCGATCAGATATTTGCAATAAAATACAGTAAAGAATGAGATTAGCAGTAAGTACAAGGTAGGTCAGATGGCATATCTCGAGTGTAGTATGATGTCAACAGTATCATTATCCCTGAAAAATGAAAACCCACGAAGATTGTGATTGATTATTGGGAATTGGAAACTGTAGCGGAGAGAACGGAATGAAGTGCATGTTGGAGATATGTAAGAAGGCATGGATGAGTGAAAAGGCTCTGATTGTACCCCTGTACAGAAATAAAAGTGAGCAAAGTGAGTGTAAGAATTATTGTGGCATAAGTCTATTGAATGTTGTTGGGAAGGTATATAGAAGAATTATTATAAAGTAAGTGAGATATCGGAAGTCCTAGTGATTGACAAACAGGGTGGCCCAAGGAGTGGCAGAGGATGTGTGAATCAAATATTTGCAGTGAGACAGATAGTGGAGAAGGCCCGTGAGAAGGACCATAAGGTGTTCATGGCATTTATGGAAATGGAAAAAGCATACGACAAAGTAGACAGAAAAGGATTGTGGAAGGTTTTGCTCATGTATGGTGTAGATGGTAAGCTGCTAGGTGATGTCAAGAGTTTTTATGAAGGTAGTGAGGCAGTTGTATGGGTAAATGGCCATCTAAGTGAATGGTTTACAACCAGTGTGGACATGCAACAAGGTTGTGTGATGTCCCTATGGTTGTTTAATATATATATATGGAAGGGGCGATGAGAGGTAAAAACGTGAGTAATGGAGAGAGAGAGAGAGAGATGGTGTTGGTAATGAGTAGTGATGAATGGAATATCTCAAATCTATATATGCTAATGATGCAGTGCTATTTGCAAATACTGAACAAGAGCTTTGTAGACTAGTGCAGAGTTTTGTAGATGTCTGTGAGCATTGCACCTTGAAAGTAAATGTAGAAAAGAGTAAAGTGATGGTTTCTGAGAGAGAAGGTGACTCCCAGTGTGATGTTACAGTGAATGGAGAGAGTGAAATTGTTGAGAGTTCAAATACCCGGGTACATTGATAGAAAAGAGAGGAGAATGTGCAAAGAAGTGGAAAGTAGGGTGACACAAGGATGGACTGTAGCTGGTTCTATGAAGGCCTTGATAAGAAACAGAGGCTCGAGTGTTGCAGCTGCATGGGGCTTACATGAAGGTGTGTTAGTGCTAACTTTAACATATGGATGTGAGACTATGGTGTGGTATGAAAATGAAAAGCCAAGAGTGAGAACAGTGGAAATGGGACTGCTGGGGAATGTATGTGAAGAACAGAGTGGATAGGATATGGAATAATGTGATTCATGAAAGATGCGCAGCGAGAAGTCTGTGGACACCAGAATCGAAGAGAGTTTACTGAGATGGTATGGTCATGTGGAGAGAATGGATGACAATAGAGTGGTGAGAAAAGTATATCTGAGTGAATATGAAGAAGGGAGGAAGTGAGGTAAGCCAAGAAGAAGGTGGAGTGATATGGTGGTTGAGTGTGTGAGGAAGAGAGGTGAGGTGAGGCTGAGACTGAGCTGGCTGGATGAAATTTGTGCTGAGAAGTGTATGATCAGGGATTTGGTACCCCTTTTTGAGATTGGCTCCATCAGATAAAAATATGTGAAACTACAGATTTTTTATGGAGCCAGGATTTTGAGGGCTAGAATGGTGACTGAATTGAAGCATGGCCCATTGAATTGGGCAAACTTTGGCTGTCTGGACGTTGCTACTCCTCACTCTGCCCTAGGGTGGGAAGGGAGGTCCGGATGATGATGATGAGGAGGAGGAGACTTTATGCATACTGTTGGCTGTATCTAAAGTAGAAATCAAGGCACTGATGCCCTTTCCCATGTTTAGCTGTTTTGGAGAGAAGCACCTTTGTGGTGGTTCTGCTATCCAGATATACAAATACCCTCGTCTCCCTCCCCATACCCCAAGAGCAGGAGGATGGACTGCAGGAAAACGTCCAGTGAAATCTCCAGTCCACTGGATTTTTCCAGATGAGCTTCAGGCCACAAGAGTGTCTGTATTTAGTTCTTTTAAGTTACTGCCTTCCTGTTGAAAGCATCAACTTGTTTTTAAACTGAGCTGGAGATTCTGTACCTGTACTGGCTTGTGATAGTGATTGTGCATGGGCTAGTGAGCCCATAGCACAGTGTCACTGTCCCCCCGTTATTTATTATTTACTTATTTATTGTAGTATATTACGTAGATAACATGCCTGTTAAATTTCCTTTGCTACCTTTAAAGATGATTTACCAGTTTCCTCCAATTTCCAGTACTGGTTGTATAAGTCACCGTACTTTATTGTATCCTTTATAAAGGCACCAGCATGCTTGCATGCATCTGCCATGGTCACCTAATAATGACTCTCCATGCTACATCATTGCCTTATCCCTGAAGTCACACTCAGTGGCCTCCTCCCAGGTCTTAAGTTTGCCTCCCACAACCCTACCCCAACATTTCACACCTCTCGCTTTCTACAAATGCGTATTTGATATATGACTCTGGTATTTCACTTGTTTTTAGGCTGAGCATCCTGTGAGTGCACGATACTTGGAGGGTCAGAATATTACGGGTAAGATGCGGGCCATCCTAGTAGACTGGCTTGTTCAGGTTCACATCCGTTTTACCCTCCTGCCTGAGACGCTTTACCTCACAGTTGCCATACTTGACCGATATTTGCAGGTGAGAATCTTCAAAAGCTTCTTTATAGTCTTGAACCAATATAGTTTTCTTTTTTCTCCTGCGTTCTTACTGCAGACAGATGTTAGTATACTGATAGTAATAATGTACATTAGTAGTATGAAACTTAATACAGTACCTTAAAACATATTATGCTATTGCCAGACTTAATGCTGACCTTGTATTGAATTTTTATTTTTTTCACTGGTCATAATTATCAAGAAATTCATAAATACTTTGATTATATGAGCTACTTTGATTATGATTAACAGTGCAGTTCAGTGGAAATAGTACTGTTTGAATCCTTGGTGCAGTCCTTGGTTGGGAGCACAGTACTGTATTTCTGTTCCTTGATGCAAGTGATTTGTATTAGCAAATAGTCTGTATCTTGTTGTTCTTATGGCTTTTTGTTTTTCAGGCTTTACCATGGTTGTTGTAGTGAATATGGGGTTCCAACTTGGGCTCATTTAATTCCCTGTAACTGATGAACCATTGTAGACTTTTGTCAAAGATTCCTTCTGCAGTTCATAAGTTGTGCCTGTGTTTTCATGACATCTAGTTTATGAGGTGCCATTTCATTGTTGTTGTTTGCTTGTTGAGAAAAGGCAGTTTATCCATCATGGTAAGCCTCAGAATTGTGGGGTCTCTCACCGTTCGTAGTGATTGGTTGAAGAGGGTCAGTTGAGGTTGTGTCTGAGATTCATGTCTGTCTGGAGTAAATAAGGTGATGGTGAATTTGATTGATGAAGCAGTCATTCTCTCTTTGCCAAGCTAGTGTATAGTGGATGTAGGCATTGCCGTTTGTTGAGTTCTGGAGTTTTGTGAAACTATCACTAAGTCATCACCATAGGACAGTACTGTTACTGACAGAGGCTGGGATGGTAGTTTGTGGGGCAAAAGGTAAAGAGTGAAATCGAAAGGATTGAGCCCTGTGGGACGTACAGTGCTTAAGTCTGCTTTGATGGTGGGTAAGGCAGAAAATTCATATAATCTTTCATATTTATGTTTAATACTTTAGCTTATCATGGTAGGGTATGTCTTGGTACTGTACCAAAAGCTTTGTCTCGTGTTGAAAGTGTGTTTGATTGGGGTTGTTTCTAACTTAAACCATCAAAGATGAGTTGGGTCAGCTTGAAAAGGTGTGTAATGGTTGAATGATTAGGTTGGAAACCAGAGTGATATATGTGGGGATTGTTTTAAGTACCGGTAATAGTAAGATTGGGCTCTACATTTTTGGATGGCACACAAAGCAACGATATTAATATGTACCAGGTCTATTCAGAAAGTATTTGACCTTAGGTTCTAAAAAAAATAAATAGCTAACCTGTTGAGCTATGTATAGTCTGACCACTGTATGAAGGCAGGTTGGGTGTGGCCTTCTCAGGAATGCTTTGTGCCACATCTTGAAATTAATTATGTTTATCTGCATGTGACACTTGTAAAAGGTAACAGAAAAGAAGAATACACACATTCAGTACAAATTCAGCATAAATATTAAAAATTCTGAAAAGAACAGTACACAAAACTAAGATATTTATACAGCAGTCAGGAAACGTGGCAGACATATTTAGTGGTGTTGCCGATTGTTACTGTCACAATCACCGGCATTCACCATAGGTCATGGCTGGGGAAATGAAGTAAAAATTATATGTAGAATATAATTTAAAAGAATGTAACAAAGAATTGAGGTTGATTGCTCATGCAATGCCAGTCAGGGATGAGTGAGGCTGGTCACTATCATCTTAAATGTCGGGACTAACTGCCTAGCCCCGGGCTCGTACACTCCTCATGGGGCAATGGATAGTTGGATATCAAAAATTTTTCCATTATAAAAATATTAAATTGTTCTCCAAAAGGCAACACACACCTGAAGTTTGGGTCAATTTGTGATGTCACAATTCCCAATGGACCCGCCCTGCCCATACGTAGGTCAGGACACTTAGATGAGAGAGAGAGGAATAGTCCTCTTGGTGAAACCTCTTAAAAAAAAAAAAAAAAAAAAAGCACCATGACCTATACCTCTTGGTTGGTGTGGAAGTAGTCAAAATTACGTGTAGAATATAATGTAAAAAAATATAACTAAATATATGAAAAATTATAATATATTTAATCCTTTATGAGCACTAGAGACAATAATAATAATAATAATAATAATACCCCTCCCCGTAAAACAAATAACTCAAAGTCAAATGGCCACCCCTTACGGGATTATGGCGTCTGGCAATAGATAGATAATAATAATAATAATAATGATAATAATAATAGTAGTAGTTGTAGCAGTAGTAATAGTAGTAGCATTTTTATTATGATGATGATGATTGTTATTATTATTACTATTATTATTTATTATTATTATTATTATTATTAGTGGACACCAGAATCGAAGAGAGTGTCATGAGGTGGTATTGTCATGTGGAAAGAATGGATAACAATAGAGTGGTGAAAAAAGTATACCTGAGCAAAGTTGAAGGAGGGAGGAGGAGAGGTAGGCCAAGGAGAAGGTGGAGAGATATGGTGGATGAGTGTTTGAGGAAGAGAGGTTTGGAAGTCGGTGAGGCTAGGGAACTGACAAGAGATCAAGCTGGCTGGATGAATGTTGTGAGGAGAAGTGCATGATCAGGGATTTTGGCACCCCTTGTGAGCATGACAGTGTCCGGATGATTGACTCAATCGAATACATTTATGTGAAGCTGCAGAATGTGGTGAATGTTTTTGGCATATCCGGTAGAGCCAGGATTCCGGGTGCTTGAATGATGAGTGATTGGAAGTGTGGTCTATAGGACTGGGCAAGTCTGTGCTGTCTGGACTTTGCTACTCCTCACCCTGCCCTTGTGTGGGAAAGGATGTCCAGATGATGATGATGATGATGATTATTATTATTATTATTATTTTGTGGTTGGTGGGGGCACTCACCATCCACTCACTTGATGTAGTGCTTTTTTTTTTTCGGGGAAGAAGGAACCAAAGGCCATGAGCCCGCAGTAACAGTTCCCTCCAAGAGAAAAACAAAATACAGTACAATATAGAGCCAAATTCAAGATCCGATCATTTTGAGATGCCTGGACACACTGCGTTTGAAAGACTGGAGATCATAGGCAGCAGGCAATACAGACAGAGGGAGACAGTTCCAGAGCTGACCTGTTGCATAAATGAAAGACTGGGAGTAACGGTTAACTCTTGCATTAGAGAGTTGGACAGAAAAAGGATGAGAATTTGCTGCCAGACGGGTGCTACGCGCCCGTCTTAGAGGTGGAGGAATACAAGCAGACAGTTCAGAGGAGCAGTGACCATTAAAGTAGCAATAGAAAAGAGATAAAGATGCAACAGTGCGGCGAAGAGACAGAGGTTGAAGGGAGTCAGTAAGAGGAGGAAAGTTAATGAGACGAAAAGCCTTTGACTCCACCCTATTGAGAAGAGCTGTATGTGGGGAGCCTCCCCACACATGAGAGGTGTACTCCACACAGGGGCGGATAAAACCCGTGTATACAGTCAACAATTGCGCAGGGGTAAAGAAAGAGCGGAGTCGGCTTAGCACACCCAATCTCTTGGAAGCAGATTTTACAAGAGATGTAATATGATCATTCCAAGATAAGTCCCGAGTAAATGAAACCCCAAGCATGTTCAAGGATGATGCAGGATTAAGCTGAATATTATTAAACATTAGTGGGTATACCTGTGGAAGATTTTGTCGGGTTGATAGGTGTAAGAACTGAGTCTTAGATGCATTAAAGACAACCATATTATTTTTACCCCAGTCAGAGATACGAGCCAAGTCAGACATTAGGTGTGCCATAGCCTCATCCCTTGTTTGTTGAAGTAACTGTTGAGATGGGCATTGCGGGAACTGAATGGAAAGGTGAAGGGTGGAGTCATCAGCGTATGAATGGATAGGGTTAGATGTACAGCTTAGAAGATCATTGATGAATAAAAGGAAGAGAGTTGGTGATAGGACAGAGCCCTGAGGAACACCACTGTTGATATATCTAGGAGAAGAACGATGGCCGTCTACAACAGCGGCTATAGAACGACCAGAAAGGAAGCTAGCGATGAAGGCACAGATAGAAGGATAGAAACCGTAGGAGGGCAGTTTGGAAATTAAAGATTTATGCCAGACTCGATCGAAAGCCTTTGAGATGTCAAGTGCAATGGCAAAGCTTTCGCCAAAGTCCCGAAAGGAGGATGACCAGGAGTCTGAAAGGTAGGTGAGAAGATCGCCAGTGGAGCGTCCCTGATGGAACCCATACTGACGATCGGAAAGAAGGTTGTGATAGGAAAGATGCCTTAAAATTTTTCTACTAAGAATTGACTTGAAAACTTTGGAAATACAGGACGTTAAAGCAGTTGGACGATAGTTGGAGGGTTGGGAGTGGTCACCCTTCTTTGGGACTGGCTGAATGAGAGCAAACTTCCAGCAAGAAGGAAAGGTACAAGTTGACAGACAAAGACGAAAGAGTTTGCCTAGGCAGGGTGTAAGCACAGAAGCACAGTTCTTGAGTACAACAGGAGGGACCCCATCAGGCCCATATGCCTTGTTAGTACTGAGGCCAGTGATGGCAGAAAATACATCAACTGAAGAAATTTTAATGTCAGCCATGAGGAAGTCAGAGGGGGGAAGTGATGGAGGGACAGCACCGGAATCGT
Organism: Coenobita brevimanus; assembly: GCF_032717465.1. NCBI lineage: Eukaryota > Metazoa > Arthropoda > Malacostraca > Decapoda > Coenobitidae > Coenobita > Coenobita brevimanus. The sequence goes on along the minus strand of NC_136974.1, from coordinate 3,309,856 downwards.
CTAAGGTAGAATTGGAGGAGAAAGTCTGTGCGAAGAGATCTGCTTTATCAGTAGAAGAAATAGCTACAGAACCATCAGAGTAGAAAAGAGGAGGGAAGGATGATGAGGTAAAGTTGTTAGAAAGATTTTTGGCAAGATGCCAGAAGGAGCGGGAAGAATTCGAGTTGGAGAGTTGAGAGCATTTAGTATGGATGAAATTATTTTTAGTAGAGTGAAGAACAGACTTAGCACGATTCCGGGCAGAAACGTAAAGATGATGTGATTCAGGGGTGGGTTGGCTCCAGTACCTTTTGTAGGCCCTCTCCTTGTTGCGGACAGCATTAGAACAAGCGTGATTAAACCAAGGCTTTCTTGCGTTAGTCAAAGGATATGAGAAAGGAATTTATGCTTCCATACCCGAGAGAATAACCTCCGTAATGCGCAAGGCGCACTCAGATGGCTCACGGCCATGGAAGCAATAATCATTCCAGGGAAAATCAAAGAAGTACTCCTGAGGGCCTCCCAGTCTGCGGCTCCAAAATGCCACAGACGACGTTTCCCTGGAGGGTCCACAGGCCATACCGGAGTGATAGGACAGGTTAAGGTAATAAGGTTGTGATCGGAGGAGCCCAACGGAGAGAAAAGATTAACAGAGTAAGCAGAAGGATTAGTTGCGAGGAAGAGGTCAAGTATGTTGGAGCTCTCTCCAAGGCGGTCAGGGATATGGGTAGGGTGCTGTACAAGCTGCTCTAGGTCATTAAGGATAGAAAAGATGTAGGCTTGTTCACCAGGTGGATCCGTGAAAGGAGAGGAGAGCCAAAGGTGGTGGTGAACATTGAAATCTCCAAGAATGGAGATTTCAGAGAAAGGTGTCTGTCCTTTCCTCTCCTCTGTCCTTCTATCCTTCCATCCTCTTCTGTCTTCCTGTCTCTCTTTCCTTGTCCTTCTGCCTACAAGCAACTTTACACTCCCTCTTCTGTCTTTCATTTATTCTTTCCTCTTCCTTCTGCCTGTGGGTGACTCTACACTGAGTGACAAGCCAAATGGTTTCCTGTACACCAGGAAACCATTTACTACACTGGGTGGTAACCATATAACTAGATTTTGGCGCCTGGTGGTTTATTGTGTAATTATTGCACTCCAGTCTGATTGAGCCGGTGAAGGTTCATATCCAAGGGGTGGTTGGGGTTGATTTCTCATGTAATATCACTCAGGGATAAGTGGGGCTGGTCACTCTCATCTTAAATGTTGGGACCAACTGCTTAGCCCTGGGTTCCTACACTCCTCATGGGGCAGTGGAGGATTGGATGATGGATGGATTATTATTATTATTATTATTATTATTATTAAAATACCAAGTTATTAGGTTCTTATCTACGGTGTTGATAATTAACATGATTAGGATGGTGTTGATAATTAACAAGAGTAGAGATGGACATGGTGGGAGAGTTTGACATCCCATGGGTGGAAAAGTGGCAACACTATACACAGGAGATGACCCCACCCAAACTGCCTTCATAGAGTGGTCGGACTATAATCTCCTTCAAAGTAGGCCCCTTCTGAATTGACACACATAGCTCAGCGTTCTTTCCACTGCCTGAAATAGTTTTCAAAGTCGATTATTGCTTTTTCCTGCAGATGCTTCGTCACATTCGTCATGATCTCCTCTCTCGTTCCAAATCGGGAACTCTTCAGTGGAGTTTTGAACTTGGGGAATAACTAAAAGTCTCACGGAGCCATGTCTGGTGAGTAGGGAACCTGCTGGACCTGCAGGATATTGTGCTTGGCCCAGAGTTCCTGAGTCAGTTGAGACGAATGGGCACAGGTGTTGTTGTGGTGCAGCTTCCAACTTGCCACTCTCCAAAGGTCTGGTCTCTTCTGCTGAACTGCGTCACAAAGACGACTGGTAATGTCAAGGTAGTAATGTTTTGTTGACAATCTGACCTGGTGTTTACTCATGATGCACAACACGGTAGTTGAAAAAAACTGTCAACATGCATTTCATCTTGCCGCAGACCTGTCGTGCTTCTTTTGGCCAAGGTGACCTTGCATGCTTCCAGTGGGATGGCTGTGCTTTGGTTTCTGGGTCGTACCCGTACACCCAAGTCTCATCTCCAGTGATAAATCTTCAGAAAGTCTGGATCGTGATTTGCACACTCCAGCATGTCTCAAGCAGTGTTCATCCAAGAGAAGAGATAATGACAAGGCACCTGCTGGAGATACCGAAAACCAACTTTGAAAAATGTTTCAGGCAGTGGAAAGAATGCTGGGCTACCTGTGTGAAGTCAGAAAGGGCCTACTTTAAGGGGGATCAGTGTCCTAGCTCAACAGGTTAGCAATTTATTGCTTAGAGTCTAAGGTCTGATACTTTCTGAACAGATCTCACTTGGTGGACTATTAGGTGAGTTACCTTGCTTAAATTTAGTGTGGTTATTTTCGTTCACCAGGAAACCATTTACTGCACTGGATGGTAACCATACAACCAAATTATGGCACCTGGTGGAATACTAGGTAATTAAGGCACTCCAATCGGATTGAGCCCCTGTAGAGGTGGTTGGGGTTTATTGCTCACATAATGCCACTCAGGGATGAGTGAGGCTGGTCACTCTCATCTTAAATGTCAGGACCAACTTGCCTAGCCCTAGGCACCTACCCTCCTCATGGAGCAACATAGGATTGGATGATGGATGGTTGGATGGATTATTTTCTTCCAGATATTGGGGATTTGGTTGTATGTTTAGTAAAGTTTAATATTTCATTGAGGGTGTTTATGACACTTGGGGCAGAGAAGCTTTAAGTGGGTGTTTTCTGATTTGGTCTGGTCTTTAGTATTCTCAGAGTTTTGATGCCCCCCTCCCCCCCCATGAGGTGATGTTTATGTTGATTATTGGTGCATTAAAGTGTATTAGGTTGTTTGCCTCTTCATTCATATGATCATTGTTCCATCACTGTCCAGTAGGGCTTTGTTGAAGGGATGATTTTTTGAATATGGGCATTTGTTGTAGTTTTTCATTGTTGATACTGTTCTATACTGTAGGTATCTACAAAGTTTTTCCAGCAGTATTACTTAGACTGTTCATGGACTTTATTTTTATTTATTTATTTTTTTTTTTCCACCCTGGGTAGTAATATCCAGACAGCCAAAGTTTTCCCCAGTTCAGTGGGCCATGCATCCATTCACTCATCATTCAAGCCCTCAAAATCCTGGCTCCATCAGATAGCCCCCCCAAAAATTCACCACATTCTGTAGCATCACATATACCTATCTGATAGAGCCAGTCCGAATGCTGTCACGTTAAAAAGGGGTGCCAGGTCCCTGGTTATGTGCTTTTAAAGAGGAAATTTAGGTAATTAGGTGGCAATCTGGGAGGTATTACCATGCATGTGAAATAAAAGCTTGGTACTGTGACTAGCCTTACAGTCATCACCCAGGTAGGAAACATTCAGCCACCGTACAATTACATAAGCTCCAAAAAGAACCAGTACACATTTTGCTGGAGACAGTGTGATATCTCAGGCGATGGCTGTTGTAAAATGTTCAGTGAATCCACCCATTGCTGGTAAACCTTCGTCCATGTAGATGTGTGTATTGTTTGCTTATAACACTTACTATTCAGCATTGTTTTTACTTAATCAGATGAGAATAGATTAATTGTCTGTGGACATTACAGGCTGTGCTAATCACAAGGGATATCTGCCTCCTGTGCAATACTTTTTTGAGCTCATGTACATGGTCATGATCCAAGCAGAGGCTCATTGTTAAAAATCTTATTACAGTACAGACACACATCTCAAACCACTTTTGTCCCAACAGTTTCTAGCAACTGTTGAAGATAATTAGTTGGTTATCATGCATGGCTTAGCCTCTAGTTCTTTGAAAACATTGGATATACCATGACCAGCCTTAGTATGGGGATTCATGTAAGGGGAAGCATGGTGAAGGTATCATCGATTGATGGAGTGAAGATTGAAATTTTTGGTTTTCCTAGGAGGGATATGGGATTTACTGGCTGGTAAGCATTACTCACACATCCACTCCGACAGAACTGAAGACCATGGAGGAGGCCTTATTGCATACATTCACCCGCACTCGTCTACAAAGCCACAAATTTTTCAGAATGAAAGGTCTGATGCTGAGGATTTATTTTTTTATTGTTAAAAACAAATTTATGCACTGCAGTGGAACTGCTGTTCATGATGTTCATTAACAGAGCACTGTCACTGGATGTTAACCATGAGCCTCCATATTGACTACAGAAAGAACGAACCACACCACGCAACAAATTACAACTGGTGGGGGTGACAGCAATGCTTATTGCCAGCAAGTATGAAGAGATGTACTGCCCAGAGATTAGAGACTTTGCCTTTATCACAGACAAAGCATATACCACAACAGAGATACGTCTTATGGAAGTCAACATTCTCAAGAAACTGGACTTCAATGTATCATACCCACTCCCTCTTCATTTCCTTCGTAGGAATAGCAAGGCTGGATCTGTGAGTTAACTTTTATTGTGCATGTTGTTAGCTGTTCAGAGGAAGTGGTAGTCTGTGAAATGGAATGTTTTAGTCAGCTGTTGTTTGAAGAAAAACGTTTAAAAAGACTAGATTCCAGAATATTCATATATGACTTTAGATTTTCAATATGAATTAAACGCATGTTACATTGTCATTGGTAGTCAGTAGGTATATGTGATGTGAGTTTAAATTTTGTTAGCGTTTATATATTGTAAAAATTTCATAAATTTTGAAATTATGGCATTTGATGATGTAGGTGGATGCATCCCAGCACACACTAGCAAAGTATTTGATGGAGCTTTGTCTACCTGAGTACAGCATGTGCCACTACAGTCCTTCCCATATTGCTGGGGCTGCTCTCTGCCTCTCACTTAAGTAAGTTTACCTTTTTATTTATTTTTTTAAATTTATATCATCATCATCTAGACCTCCTTTCCCACCCAAGGGCAGGGTGAGGAGTAGCAATGTCCAGACAGCACAAACTTGCCCAGTCCAAATAGGCCACGCTTCCATTCACTCATCATTCAAGCCCCCGAAATCCTGGCTCTACCAGAAATGCCAAAAACATTCACCACATTCTGCAGCTTCACACAAACATATCCAATTGAGTCAATCCGGACTCTGCCATGCTCACAAGGGGTGCCAAAATCCCTGATCTTGCACTTCTCCTCATAACATTCATCCATCCAGCTCGATCTCCTGTCAGTTCCCTAGCCTCACCGACTTCCAAACCTCCCTTCCTCAAACATTCATACACCATATCTCTCCACCTTCTCCTTAGCCTACCTCGCCTCCTCCCTCCTTCAGATTTGCTCAAGTATACTTTTTTCACCACTCTGTTGTTATCTATTCTTTCCACAGGACCATACCATCTCAGGACACTCTTTTCGATTCTGGTGTCCACTGACTTCCTCACTCCACACCTTTCACAAAGCACATTATTTCGTATCCTGTCCACCCTCTGTACTCCACGTACATTCCTCAGCAGTCCCATCTCCACTGCTTTTATTCTTGACTTTTCATTTTCATGCCACACCATAGTCTCACACCCATATGTTAAAGTTTGCACTAACACTCCCTCATGTAAGCCTTGTGCAGCTGCAACACTCAAGCCTCTGTTTCATATCAAGGCCTTCACTGCACCAGCTACTTTTCTTCCTTGTCACTCTACTTTCAACCTCTTTTGCACATTTTCCTCTTTTCTGTCACTGTACCCAAGTGTTTGAACTCTCACCAATTCCAGTCTCTCTCCATTCACTGTGACATCACACTGGGAGTCACCTTCTCTCTCAGTAACCATCACTTTACTCTTCTCTACGTTTACCCTCAGGGCACGATGCTCACAGACATCAGCAAAGCTCTGCACTAGCCTACCAAGTTCTTGTCCGGTACTTGCAAGCAGCACTGCATCATCAGCATACAACAAATTTGAGATATTCCATCCATCACCATTCATTACCAAAGCCATCCCACTCTCCATTACTCGTGTTTTTACTTCTCTCATCACCCCATCCATATATATATTGAACAACCATGGGGACATCACACAACCTTGTCGCACGCCCACACTGATCGTGAACCATTCACTTAGATGCCCATTAACCCATACACATGCATCGCCACCATCATAAAAACTCTTGACAGCACCTAGCAGCTTACTATCTACACCGTACATGCGCAAACCTTTCCACAATCCCTCTCTGTCTACTTTGTCGTATGCTTTTTCCAGATCCATGATTGCCATAAACACCTTATGGTCCTTCTCACAACCCTGCTCTGCTATCTGTCTCACTGCAAATACTTGATCCACACATCCCCAGCCACTCCTGGCCATCACTCAGTAGGACTTCTGATATCTCTCTTACTTTCTCTATAATAATTCTTCCATATACCTTCCCTACCACACTCAGTAAACTTATGCCACGATAATTCTTGCATTCACTTCGCTCATCTTTATTTTTGTACAGGGTTACAATCACAGCCTTTTTCCACTCTGCAGGCACAGTTTCACTCATCCATGCCTTCTTACATATCTCCAACAAGCATTTCATTCCACTCTTTCCACTACACTTAAGCATCTCGGCGTACACCTCATCAGTCTCAACAAGCATTTCATTCCACTCTCTCCACTACACTTAAGCATCTCTGCATACACCTCATCAATCCCAACAAGCATTTCATTCCACTCTCTCCACTACACTTAAGCATCTCTGCATACACCTCATCAACCCCAGCTGCTTTCCCAATTTTCTGTCGTTTCTCAGCGCCCTTCACCTATGCAAGTGTCACGTCTCTTGGCACTGCATTCCTTCTCTGCACACTCCCAGAACCAATCATGTTTACAGCTGCCCTGCTCTCTCTCTTTCCATTCATCAGTCTTTCAAAATATTCTTTCAATCTGGTCCTTACTTCATCTCCATGGGTTAGTAACCTACCACCTGCATCCTTCACACCATCTCATTTCTTTCCGCTTTCACTTCTACATTTCCGCACCTCTTTCCAGAATAACTTCCCATTTTCAGAGTAGTTCGCATTCATTTTTCTTCCCAGATCATCATCTACCTCCTCCTCGTTCCTCTTCACTACTCTCTTTACGTGCTTCTTGCTCTCGATATACTCAGTTCTTATTTCAACAGTCAGATAGATTATTTTCTGGTTAGGAGGGCTGATAGGAGGTTAGTGAGGGATGTTAAAGTTATAGGAAGTGAGGAGTGTGTGCAGCAGCACAAACTATTGATTTGTGATATGGTGTTTAAAGAACAAGTGATGAAAAAGAGGACTTATGTACCTAGGAGGAAAATATGGAAGCTGAAAAACCAAGTAGTAAGGGATGCCTTCTATAGCGAGTTGAGGAGAGTGGTGGCTGAACAGGGAGCTGTAGACAGAGGCGTTAATGAACAGTACAGAGCCCTCAAGAACAATTTCTTGAGAGTTACTGATGTAACATGCGGTTGGGCAAGAGGACCACCAAGACATAAAGTAACTTGGTGGTGGGATGAGGGTGTAGAAGCTGCAGTTAAGGAGAAAAGAAGGCTTTTCCGGGAATGGAAGAAGGGTGGTAGCAAAGAAGAATGTTTGGCTGCCAAGCGTAGGGCTAGAAGAAAGGTATACAGGGCAAAGTCTGAGTCACAGAGATTATTACTTGATAACCTAAAACATGGGGAAAGGAAAAATATGATATTTAGGGCGGCAGGTCAAGTGAAGAGGGATAATCGGGATATTATAGGTGAGCAGTGTGAAGAATGATGAAGGAAGGGTAGTGGTGAACAGTGAGGATATTAAAGATGCATGGAGAGAGCATTATATCTGGTTGTTGAATGAGGAGTTTGACTGGGACAGGGAAGGTTTGGAGCTAGCAGATCCAATGTCTGGCCCTTGGCCTTTGATTGATACTGCTACTGTGAGTGAGGCAGGATGAGGGTGGGGAAGGCAGCAAGTGTGTCTGGGTTGACTGCCGAAATGTTGAAGGCCTCAGGCGATATAGGGGTGAGTTTAGTCACTGACCTGATAAATAGGATTATTTATGAGTGTGTTGTCCCAGATAATTGGTTGAAGAGTGTAATTGTAAATGTGTATAAAGGGAAGGGTGATGCCCTGGAAAGAGGAAATTATAGAGGTATAAAGCTTTTAGATCAGATAATGAAGGTAATGGAGAGAGTTTTAGAAGGTATGATTAGAGAAAGAGTGAATATTGATGAGATGCAGTTTGGGTTTATGCCAGGTAGGGGGACCACTGATGCCATATTCATTGTTCGACAGCTTCAGGAAAAATATATTGGTAGGAGAAGGGATCTTTATTTTGTTTTTGTTGATTTGGAAAAGGCCTTTGACCGAGTCCCTAGAGAGGTGGTGAAGTGGGCAATGAGAAAGCTTGGCTTGGAGGAGTGGCTGGTTAGGGTGGTTATGGCCATGTATGTGGGTGCTCACACTCAGGTAAGAGTGAATGGAGATTTGAGTGATGAGTTTTCCGTGAATGTTGGTGTGCATCAGGGGTCAGTCTTGAGTCCCATGTTGTTTATCATGGTACTTGAAGCCCTTTCACGTGACTTTAGAAACGGACTCCCGTGGGAGTTGTTGTATGCTGATGATTTGGTGTTGATTGCAGAGAACGAAAGGGAGGCAGAGGAAAGGTTTAGGAAATGGAGAGATGGTATGGAGCAAAAGGGTTTAAGGGTAAATGCAAATAAAACAAAAGTGATGATATCTAGGGTTGGTGGCGGTACTGTCAAAGACGAGGGAGAGTGGCCATGTCCAGTTTGCCACAAGGGCGTGGGAAGTAATTCCATCTTGTGCGGTGTGTGTGATAAATGGGTGCATAAGAGATGTAGTGGTATCAGAGGTAGACTGCGAGATAATGCTGACTTTATGTGTACGGCGTGTCGGGGTGAGCAGGTGGAGATTGTCAGACGTGAAAGGATTGAACTTGCTGGTGAATCTCTTGAGTGTGTGGAAGAGTTTTGTTATTTGGGAGACATGTTGTGTGCTGGAGGTGGGGCTGGAGCTAGCTCTGTGGCTAAGGTGAGAAGTGGTTGGAAGAAGTTCAGGGAGCTCTTGCCTCTCCTGACATTGAGAGGACTCTCCCTACGTGCTAAGGGGTCTTTGTATTCAGCATGTGTTAGGAGTGTAATGCTGTATGGTAGTGAGACCTGGGCAGTGAAGGAGGAAGATACTCGCCAGCTCAGATGTACAGAAATGACAATGATTAGGTGGATGTGCAGTGCGTCCCTGCGTCCAAGGCCTGGAGGGGCTGGGTTTACAATGGAAGAGTTGAAAGGTAGGATGGGACTGGAATGTATTGGTGTTGTGATGAGGAGAGGTACAGTAGATTGAGGTGGTTTGGACATGTGGAGAGGATGGGGGATGATAATTGGGTGAGGAAAGTGAGAAGTGTTAATATTGGGGGTGGGGTTATGAGGGGTAGACCGAGAAAGACATAGGACGAGGTCATTAAGTGTGACCTTAGGGTTAAGGGACTGAACAGGGAGGCTGCAGTGGATCGTGCAGCGTGGAGAGCCGCCATTAGGTGACCAAGGCCGACACATGCAAGCATGTTGGAGCCTTTAAAAACGAAACGAATCCCTATCCTGTAACCACTTTAGATACTTCTTCCTCTTTTCCTCCACTGCTCTCTTAACCTCCTCATCCCACCATGCCATACCCTTCTTTTTTGTTGATACTCTTGCCACACTACACACCACTTTAGCATACCTAACTAAGCAGTCCCTATATGCATTCCACAGGCTGTCCAGATCCAATTAATTCCAGTTCACTGATTCTAACTTGTCCTCTACTTTGGTCCTGTAATCATCTGCTATTTCTTTGATCCCCAGCTTCTTAACTTTCAGTCTTTCTCCCTGACTGCTCCTCTCACTCCTGATCCACCTCACTCCTCTCAGCTTCATCTTGCATACCACAATCATATGATCTGACAGACCTCCACAGCGTCCTCTCACAGCCCTCGTATTTTTATTTATTTATTTTATTTTTCCCCTACCAGTCACTCAAAAGTATTGTCCCTCTTACTGCATATGTCATTCTTAAATATGGACAGAGCATTTTGGTATGTGGGCCACCCTATGCGTATCGGTGCATATGTCATCCTTGGTAATTATTTGAACACGAAATCACGTAAAACTTCTGTTCGGTGCTATATTTTTTGAGGGACCAGGTTAATGGAATCATTTGTGTCTGCAAAACTTGCTGATTTTCACATTCAACAAATCTAAGGGTGCAATACTTTTTGTTATTGAGTGTACTGGCCTTGATAAGAAACAGAGGCTTGAGTGTTGCAGCTGCACGAGGCAGGCTTACATGAAGTAGTGTTAGTGCCAGCTCTAACATATGGATGTGAGACTATGGTGTGGCATGAAAATGAAAAGTCAAGAGTAACAGCAGTGGAGATAGGACTGCTGAGAAGTATATGTGGAGTACAGAGGGTGGACAGGATACGAAATAATGTGATTCGTGAAAGATGTGGAGTGAGGAAGACTGTGGACACCAGAATTGAATAGAGTGTACTGAGAAATATGGTCATGTGGAGAGAATGGATAACAAGAGAGTGGTGAAAAAGGTATATCTGGGCGAATTTGAAGAAGGGAGGAGGCGAGGTAGGCCAAGGAGAAGGTGGAGAGATATGGTGGATGAGAGTGTGAGGAAGAGAGGTTTGGAAGCCGGTGAGGCTAGGGAACTGACAAGAGATTGAGCTGGCAGAATGAATGTTGTGAGAAGTGCATGATCAGGGATTTGGCCTTCCTTTTTAACGTGGCAGCGTCCAGACTGACTCAGTTGGATACATTTACGTGAAGCTACAGAAAGTGGTGGATGTTTTTGGCGTATCCAATAGAGCCAGGATTCCAGGGGCTTGATTGATGAGTCAGTGGAAGCATCGCCCATTGGATTGGGAAAATTTGGGCTGTCTGGACGTTGCTACCCCTCACCCTGCCCTAGGGTGGGAAAGGAGGTCTGAATGATGGTGATATAGTGCTCTCACCACCTTCACTCTATATTTGTCTGCTGTACTGTCATGCAGGAACTTCACTTCTGCACTCACTTCTGTGTTCAGTTAACTAGTAATACATGCTCCATTCCCATTTTTCAGCCATTTCACATCACTCTTCACTTCTGTCATTGTCACAATTTCTGAGATGACATTCCTTCTCTGCATGCCACGAAACCCAGTCATGTTTACAACTGTTCTGCTCTCCCCATTCCTGTTCATCAGCCTTTCAAAATGCTTATTTTGTCGATTATCAGTTTCACTCCTATTTGTCAGTTTCCTTCCACATTCATCCATCATACATTTTTCCACACTCCTCTACATCATTTTTGCGTCTCTTTCCAAATTAGGTACTTGGTTTAATGATGATCCCTTTCCCCTGTTAATCAGACTGTTGGACCAGATGCCTTGGACAGACACCCTGATCTTTTACTCCTGCTACACTGAGGACGAGCTGATGCCTGTTGTCTGCAAAATGGCAGCTATTATTGAAAAAAGTACCAACTCCAAGCTACAGGTAAGCAGTTTCAGTGTAGATTTGTTTCCATTTAGTATAAGGTTTGCTTTGAAGTATTTGATTAATGTTTGTAGTCAAGGATTTGACCAAACACTTTAAAGGCCATTTTATATTGAACTGAACAAGATAATTTCAAACTTCCATGATTTTTAAGTGGCACTCAGTATAACAGAAAGACATTTAGCCTACTATCGCAGTACTCAAACACAGTGGTACAACGTCATTTCACAAACATAATAAGTTATGTCAGACACTCTCATTCTGCCATATTTTGACATCAAAACATACAGTTCATAGTATTATACTAAATAATTTTCGCCACTAAGAAAACCATGGGAAAAAAAACATAAAACTAAAAAACACTCTACCTGTCCATCACTGTTTTGGTCCCCTCCTAGTTTTGGCACAGTTTTCAGGTCAGTATGCCATATTTAGGCATCAGAAAATACATAGGAATACCCAAAGTAATGCTTATCACCAAGAAAACCATGGGAAAAAAAAAACAAAAAACAAAAAAAAAAAACACCTGACTGATACATGACTGTATGTACAGTACCCTTCCTAATTTTGGCAATGTTTTCAGGTCCATCTGCCATATTTTGACATCAAAACACACACAGGAATATCCAAAGTATTGCTAGACACCAAGAAAACCATGAAAAAAAAAAAAATTGAAAACCAAAAGACACCTGACCTATACACGACTGTATGTACATACCCCTCCTAATTTTGGCACTGTTTTCAGTTTTTTTTTTTTTTTTTTTTTTTTTTTTTTTTTTTTTTTACCTCTAATGCGCGGCCAATGGACAGCCGACCCCCTTCGGGTGGCGGCGTTGTATCGCGGTCTGAGTACCTGTAGGAAAATATTAGCCAAAAATCAGAGATTAACCCTAGAACATTATACTTGGTATGGCAGATAGTACTTACATTCAGCTTTCTCCAGAGACAAGTGTTGAGCCTTCATGGAGTACCCAAGGACTTGTGGAGACTTGCAAAGTTGGGTAACAAAATCTTCACTTTCACACCTCCAGCAACCCGGTTTCCCCTCTACCACAGCCTCATTCTGTCACAGTAAACTTTATACTACAACGTACAGGTAGTTTGGAATCCGTATTTGTACAATAAGCACTGAAAATAAGGCTAAAATCAACAAAGCGTACGGCCGACATGCAGCGCGGCGGCGGTCTTCCCATCACTCAACAAACATTTCCATTTTCACAGCTAAAAACACGTATACTACATTATTTTCAATCATATTACTTCCCAAAAGATCACCGCAGTTCGCTTTTTATTTTGCCTTATGCCCGTCACTTTATTCTCGTTCCTGTCGGCCGCTCGCACTGACTCGGAAGAGCTAGAACTCTCCATAATGTCACTTTGAAAGCCTGCAGTAAACTGACGCTAAACAGGGGCAAACCGTGCAAAAAAAAAGCTAGTGTGACAACTGGGGAAACAAGCGTTTCCTATTAGCATAAACTGCTTGTGAGAGGAGAGCGCAGATTTACAGTTCTGAGCAGTCAGAGCGCTGCCATGTATCACAGCCAGGCTGGCCGGGCCGTGGTGGGGGGGGAGGGGGGAAAAACGCGATACTTGGCAACAACGGAGGTCAGTAGTACAAAGGTAAAGTATGCTAATTGTAGCTAAAGGGTGGTGGTACTGATAGACAGTACCAGCTGGAACATCCTTGCCCGCGTTTATTCAAAATTAACTCGAATCACAAACGCGACGATCCGCCGTTATGTCCTTTTCGGCGAGCGTCGCAAACGCGACGCCCCGCATTTTAGGGGTTAATGTGCCCGACTCTGGGCATAGGCTTCACAGCCTGCTATCAAGGCCCAGCAGTCCTCTTACATACCATACACATCTACATGTCACCACTTCAGCGCTAACACCCACCGTCCATATTGAGTACATGCTAGGGCTGTCTCATGCTGGACTGGTGTATTGGTATTAGCAGGGGTATTTTTACGACATTTCGGCGGTTCTTCTGGTAGATCAGAAAAGCCTGATTTTATGAAATTCAAATCCTTAAACTGTTCCCTATATGGTGGTTCCCTGTATATCTGGTTGTTGGTTACAGACTACTTCCCACTTACAGCTCGAGCCCAGCGGCCACGATACTGAGTGTTTAAACATGTCGGCTGGCCGGCCGAAGTTCTCAGGGACTTTTATGTCTGGACAGGTGTCCGCATATGCTGTCTAGGGCCAAAATGATGGATGACCATATATGCAGTCATCCCCCCCACCCCCGAAACCTTCGACACCCACCCCACCCCCCTACCACCACACTGATGCTCCAAAACCCATCCAATTCCCCACCACCCCCATCCCCCAACCCCCAAACCCCCACCACTCCCTAGAGAAAGGGGAGAATCCTGCTTACAACCTCGCTTCTCCCCCCTTCCCATCCCTCCTCCTTACCCCTCTGGCTCCCTCCTCACTCCCTCAGTCGCTGCCCTCTTCCTCCTTAGTAATGCTAAACACCAAAAAAAAAAAACCACCCGACCTATACACATGTACAGTACCCCTCCTAATTTTGGCACTGTTTTCCGGTCATTCTGCCATATTGAGACATCAAAATGCACATAAGATTATCCATATTAATGCCAAACATCATGAAAGCAATGCATAATCAAGAAAAAACCTGAAGATGGTTTGAAAATCAGTTATCTGTGACGAGTGATTGCTCCCGGGCTAAAAAAAAACACAGCCAAATATGCCACCAGAAGTTGGTTATAGTGGTATATATGGTATACCATAACCTTAGCTGGTCTTTATACTATAAGAAAAGCTAATAAAAACACACAAAATTGATAATTGAAAGTACAGAAATGCAGTGAGAGTTTGAGTAAAACTTACCTTCTTATAACATCCCACCATCCTAGTGCAAAATTTTGCCAGCACCTTCCAAGAGTTAAGCATATGTCTATGATGGTACCATTCTTAACTGGCGGTTTGGGTGGGGCACGAACCTCTGTACAGTGTTGCCACATTTTCCATACCCGCGATGCCTGTCTCTCTCTCTCTCTCCTGGGGGGAGATGTGCGTCACCCTAGGGAATTTTGTTTCTTTTATGTGTCTTATAAACTTGTGCTTTCATTTCTTTATTTTGTTTTTTATTATATTATTGTTTTACATATGGTGCCAGATGACCTTGGTGTTGCGGCACCTTGATTTGTGTTCATTCAATCATTCTCGCCCTCCTTCCTTCCCTCCCTTCGTCTTTCCCTCAGCTTGACAATGCACTCAACACTGCCCCTGGCCTGCCTTCTCTCTCTCCTGGGGGGAGATGTGCATCACCCTTGGGAATTTTGTTTCTTTTATGAGTGACAAACTTGTGCTTTCATTTATTTTGTTTTTATTATATCTAATTATATTTAAAAATATTATTGTTTTATATATGGTGCCAGATGACCTCACTATTGTGGCACCATGATTTGTTTTCATTCAATCACTCTCTCCCTCCATTGTTCCCTCCCTTCCTCCATCTTTCACTCAGCTGCACTCAACACTGCCCCTGGTCTGCCTCCCCCCCCCCCCTCTCTCTCTCTCGCCTGTGGTATTTTAGGATACATTTTGGTTATTTTCTTTTACGTTATAATGTACATATTGTAAATTTGACTTTATTTCCACACCACCCAGGAGGTAAAAGTCTTGGCGCATTTTTTTTTTTTTAAGAGGTGTCCCCAAACAGGCCTAGGATAGAGGAAGCTCTGGCCAGGTGGGACTGGGTGTGTGTGTGTTGCTGCTGACGAGGGTTTAATGTATTTATTTTTTTTTTTTAAGAAATTGCCATATTTTTACTTATATTCCTGCACATTATCTTATAATCATAATTGTGACATTATTACCAACCCCAGAAATACGGTAACAGCCAATAAAAGTGACTACTTTTTTTTAAGCAACACTGTAAAATATTTATGCCATGTTTCTGTATTGCCGCATAAATATTTTACGCATAATAAGTTAACTGTTCTTTCATATATTATAATACACACGTTACCATTATATTCTTATGTGTTTATCTTATTGTGATGCCTATTACATATATCAGAGCCATTCACATAGCGCGTATGGAACACGTGGCAACACTGTACAGAGGTTCGTGCCCCACCCAAACCGCCACTTAAGAATGGTACCACCACAGATGCAGAATTTCATGAGCTTTCTCGTGGTCATTTCAGAATTTCAGTACGACCGTACGACCAGTAGTAGTCAAATAAAAAAAAATAAAAAAATAAAAACTTTGAAACTCACAAGTCGGTGTTATCACCACAGAGGAGGGTAGGGAGTGAGGAGGGGAGCCAGGAAGGTAAGGAGGAGGGATAGGAAAGGGGGAAAAGCAACATTGTGGACAGGATTCTTTTCCTTCTTTCAGCAGGTGGATGGGCGTTTTTACTGTACACTTACTCGTGGCTTGCGATGTTTGATGCCAAATGACCGTGCGGAAACACAACTCACCTTGGCTGGGGGACTTTTAACATTCAGTAGAGGGGCAGACAGCCACTGTCTCCGAACATGTACTTGTGGCTTGTGGTCGGTGTTCGATGGTGGTGGTGTTTCGGAAAGACTTTGCCCAGTGGCTGTGCTACATTGGACATTTGGTGGGGATGTGTACGGATGTTTTGACACCACTTGCAGGTTACAGTTGTATTACTCTGATGCTGGAGGTTCGTTGAGAGTGATTGGATGAGCTTGCGGCGCTTTGACCATTCAGTACAGGGTGGACGGACATTTTAGCACGGACGTGGGTTATGGACTACTTCCTGTTCATGGCTCGAGCCCAGCGGCCACAATACCGAATGTCTGAACACATCGGCTGGCTGGCCAAAGTTCTCAGGAACTTTCACATCCAGATAATAGCAAGTTAATTCAGATGATGGTTTAATAGACCAAGGTTCAGCGTCCAGATACTGAGCATCCAAATAAATGAGGGACTACTGTATATAAACAGTGCTTGGGACTAGGGCCCTGGGACAAGTGTGTGTGAGAGGACACAGTAGGTGCAGGTTGAAAAACTCTGCCACGATGACTTCTCAGTTTACTGAAGACAACTGCTACTACATATGTCACTGCTGAGGAGACTTCTTTGCTACTGATCCCTACATCCTGAGAGTGAGAGCAGGCCACGGGACAAGCATAGCCAGGTCACGTATCGCTAACATTTGACTAACATGCAAATACTGTACTCTGATCTGGTCTCAGTAGACTTTCAGCAACTATGCTGTGCATTCTTACAACTGTTATGCATTAAGACATAGGTTATACGTCATTATACTACTAGCTGTACGTGAAAAGATGTATACATTGAAGAGAAAGAAGTTGAGTGATCGAGATTGGGTGTGGTGGGTGGAGTGGGGAGGGGTGGGTGGTGTTTCAAGGGCCTTTCATCACAAAGTGGAATGAAAGGCAAATGATCACAACGAATGTAAATACTGGGTGACCATGTTGGTTCAGGCAGCTAACTGTGGGCTTATGTGCATCACCGTGTCTGCATGAGATACTCAAAGGCGGCCATTGTAGTTATCATTATACTGAAATCGCAACTAGTTTCTAAGTTATTTCAAAAAAAGGTACAGTACATGTATAACTTAAGAATTCTCATTGTAGTGACATCACACTGCATACTCATGATACAAATGTATGTAGTTCATGTAAGCAGTGTACTGTACATTGTGTGTTGTTAAATCATCTCAGGCTACTAAAAAAGTAGATTCTGACATCTACAAAGGGATTTAAGTAGTCAGGTTAAAGTTCACCCCTGCTGGAAATTTGTTTCTTGGAAGCATTCATGTTTCCTTACCCTCATGTGAAATGAGATATTATCTGTACTGTACTGCATAACATAAAGTACTATTTCTTTAATTTTGCTTACAGGCAGTGCGACGAAAATATCAGGCCGGTAAGCAGTTAAAAATCAGTGACTGCCCTCAGCTGAAGTCCAAAATAGTAAACCGGCTGGCGCAGAGGGCTTCCCTCACTTAACATAGTTGCACTGCTTGGCAGGAGACATGGCTGGGCTGCTGGTGTGATGTATATAAAGTAGCCCTAAGATGCCAGTTACCCAGACTTGTTATTCTGTAATGTATTACTATGTGATCTGTATAAATAATGTCCTATGTTCTGCATATATGTATACATGCCCATATATTTTTTATATCTGATATTACATCTAAGCTCATGAAGGTACAGTGGGCTCGCACAGTACACAAGTTCACAGTACGTGAATCGCATAGTACAGGAGTGACCAAAAATAATAACCAAAAAACCTTGATTGCACGAGTTTAGCCCACAATACGTGAGGCAGAGGCAAGGAGTGGCACAAAACTGCTATTTTCCCTGATTATGCAACCCCCTCCCCCTCATGACTTGCCCATCATGACTTAAGAGGCTCATGGGGAAGGTGCTCAAGAGGAGTCTACAGTATGGTCTTGCCAATAACGTTTTCGGCAATAACGGTAAGCTAGAATAGAGACCCAGTTTCTCTGATAATGTTTGATGGTTGTTTCACGAATGCCAAGTCGTTATACTGCAGGTAAGTCCATAACAAGATGAGGAATGAAACAAACACGAAGAGATGAAGAAAACTGCCGAAAATGTGAGCAGTAGTGAGGAGGAGATGGAGGATCCTCCCCTCACCACCTCCCCTGACTCACCCGCCGCCGTCCCCTCCACTTCCACTGCCCCACTTGACACACCAGCTGCCTCCCTCCTCCACCTCCACAGCCCCACCTGACTCACCTGCTTCACCTGGCATACCTGCAACCCCCACCATAATGACTGTTGCTGCATTCTGGAAGAAATATAACATTTGACAGGCCGTAAATTTCTTTGACAAAGCCTGGAATAATACAACACTGGCAACCGTTAAACAAGCATGGTGCAGCAGGGGCTCTCTAAATGTGTTGCCGTGCCTCGGAATCCCTGTAATTTAAGTCCATCAGGTCTGTTGTCTACTGTTGTTAAGGTGACTGACCATATTTATGTTATTGTAGCTATATTTGTAGTATATGTCTGAAGAATTTTCCCTTTATTATGTCTCTAAGGGTCAAAAAATGTCAAGGTAGGAGGGGGTACTGCCAATATGTAATTTTTCCCATAAGATTATGTATTCACAGTGCGCGAGAACCAGGACCGCCCATCCACTCATGTACTGTGCGAGCCCACTCATCATAGTTTGACAAATGGTTCTGCAGGAGCAGTTACTTGTCAAGCATATTTGTCCTTGATAAGATTAGCTGGGAGCTGTTAGTTTTTATTTTTTATTCTTTACATTTATGATGTGTATACCAAGGATGTTAACCTGTTTTAGTTGCTAATTATACAGAACGTGTTAATAAAAACAAAAAGAAAAAAACTGGTATTTCCACATCAGGTGTATGTACTGCTACAGTAAGAAATTGCATTGGAATTTTAAGTCATGATTTTGATGCAGCATATTTATTTAGGTCATAATCTTGTATTTAGATTTTTACAAGTTTCAGTTAATGGTTACTGTATAAATTATTACATGGTGCCACATTTTAAGAGATGAACTTATCCACATATGTATTACTCACCAAGATAGTCGTCATATATAGTTTGCATATTGTGTAAGTGAATAGGTTAATAAGCAGTATCCGTTGCATCTAAAGGGTGTGTGGGCCAGTATATTATGATGATGTATTTCATGGTGATGTTTGGTATGAATGATGAGCATATAGATGAATCTTCATTTTAGTGTACCTTGTTTTAGTGATCGTGTTACGTACCTCTTGGTTTCAGAGGTACAAATTTTTAGGAATGAATGTAGTAAACTTGGGAAGCTTTAATGAATTAACTGTTCACTGCCTATGCATGACCAGTTTTGATATGAATCTTTGCAGAAATGCATTAAAGATATTTATGATTGTATGATATCTGTGAATGTTGTGAGTATCCATAACCCCTAGGCTGTGGGATGCTTAGCACAGCAGGATGTCCATGGTGTGGGATATTTATTTTTTTTCCCACATGAAGTTTCACAGAAATGCCTACCACACATCAGCACAAATTTATTCACAAGTCAGCCTTTGCAACTTAAGCAGATGGAAAGACTCAAAGTTACTCCATTCACATGTAATAAGTTGACACCTTGTTGTTAACCAGTTTTTGTTGTCACTATCTTTTGGCCTGCTAGCAGCCAGGCAGTTGGGAAACATCAGTGAACATCCCATGAGACAAGTGTTGCATCGCTTCATAACTGTCCAGTGATCAGACATAAACATGTGCTTCAAGCCTTAAGTAAATGTGGAAAATTTGAAAAACAGGCAAAATTCTGGAAGGCATGCTGCAGCTTAAGGGTTAAATTGCAGAGACGAAGTTATTTAGTGTCTCGTAATGTTAAATATCCAGCGTCTAAGGACTGTCTTGATCTTAAGTAAAATTAATAAAAACAGCAGTTATACTGATATGTTGTGGTTTAATTAACGAAAAATTTAGATGTGCGTCTCATTGGAAGTACAGTACATGTATTGAACTGTAAAATACTGCACTGTACTGCATTGCATCACTGCATATCATTTTATTCAGCATGAATTACTGTACAGACAGCAATACTGTATATTACAGTACCATGTATTTTGATCAGGAAAACTGTATTTGGGTTACAAAAAAAAAAAAAAAACACAATGGCAGACGAAGATGATGTATTTCCAAACATTTCCGGCAGTGGGTGTCACCCTCTTCAGTGGATCCACAAACCAAGAGTGGTACATGCAGTTACTGAGAAGTGGATATGACCTCACCTGACACTTCCTCCACACCCCCCAACCTGAGTGAGGGATTACAAGAGATCCACTGAAGAGGATGGCAGCTGTTGCTGAAACTTTGGAAATACTTGTACATCTTTTTCATTTGCCACTGTGTGTTTTTGTATCCTATTTCACGTTCACGATAGTGTGACTCATCAGCTGTATTTGGGGTGTTTTTTTATGTCAGGATAATTATACTGTACAATGCATGGTTTCTGTAGGGGTTATACTCCCCATCCAGGGACTGTGGGGTAGTACAGCATTATCCAAAATTACATTATCTGAAAACAACTAAAAAAACAAACAAGAAGCCTCGGACAAGGACTGACCAAACGATGACGACCCAGGACCGGACAAAGGACTTGGTAATGAGTACATGGAATGTAAGAGGAGCGAATGATGAGCTGAAAGAGAGAGAGATTGTCCAGGTGCTTGAGGATGCGAAAGTGGATGTATGTGGAATAACTGAAACAAAATGGAGAGGAGAAAGTGTGAGAGAATGGGAGTATGGATGGGGTATATGTGCAGGAGTAGATGAGAATGAGAGGGCAAAGGAAGGAGTGTGTATAGTTGTGAGTAAAAGATGGAAGAAGAGCATAAGACAGTATGGATCAGTTGGGTCAAGGATTGTGTGGGTAAAGTTGAAAGTTGGAATACAAATGTGGGCGATTGTGTGTGTGTGTATGCGCCAACGCAAAATCGTGCTAGAAGAGTGAGAGAAGAGTTCTGGACAAATGTGGAAGTGTGCATGGAAAAGTTTGGAAGGAATGAGAGAGTGTTTTTGATTGGTGATATGAATGGTAAAGTTGGTAATGTGAAGGTGGATGGAATAGTTGGTGAGTGGGGTGTGCCTGCTGAGATAGATGAGAATGGGAGTGCGTTAGTGGACATTTGTGCTGGGAGGGGGTTGGTGATAGCCAATACCCTCTTCAGGCATAAAATGATCCACGGGTATACATGGCGAGTGATGAGAAGGGTGGGTGGTGAACTGAATGAAAGGAAGGCAATGATTGATTATGTGTGTGTGGATGAAAGGATGCGAAGATGTGTAAAGGATGCAAGAGTGTATAGAGGTTGGGGGAGTGGACTTTCTGACCACTACTTGGTGGTGGCCAGAATTAGGATGCAAGTAAGATGGAGGAATAGAAGAAGGGAAAGATGAGAGGAAGGAGTAGTTGCAAGGAGAGTGGAAAGGTTACAAGAGGATAAGAAAAGGCAGACTATAAGAGAGAAGTGGAGGAACGATTGGGCAAATATGAATTGGAGCAGATGGGAGACGTGGAAGGTATGTGTAAGATATTTACAGAAGAAATATGTGCAGCATGTGATGTGGTGCGTGAAAGGAAGAGAAGACGGAGGGGGGTGCAAGGAACAGCGTGGTGGACTGAAGAGGTGAAACAGGCTGTGGCACAAAAGAAGAAAGCATACAATGAATGGATGAGAAATAGGGGTG
This sequence comes from Coenobita brevimanus, assembly GCF_032717465.1. Classification (NCBI taxonomy): domain Eukaryota; kingdom Metazoa; phylum Arthropoda; class Malacostraca; order Decapoda; family Coenobitidae; genus Coenobita; species Coenobita brevimanus. The sequence continues at coordinate 3,288,122 of NC_136974.1, read as the reverse complement.
TGGAAGAAGTTGAGAGGCGGAAGAGAGAGTTATATGTGGAAAGGAAGATAGAGGTGAAAAGATTAGTAAGAGAGAGTAAGAAGAGAGTGGATGAGGAATTTGGAAGGAATTTGAGTGTAAAGTGGAGGGACTGTAAGAAAATGTTCTGGAGAGAAGTGAAAAAGAGTAGACAGGGGTGGAAGTGAAGTTAGCAGGGAGTGAAAAGATAAAATGGTAGATTACTAGTGGAGAAGGGAGAAAAAGTGAGCAGATAGAGAGAACACTTTAAGGAATTGTTGAACGTAGAGGATGGAAGTAATGCGAGTATAAGTGGCTGGGGAATGGCTGGGAGAAGGAGGGAGGTGAGAAGACAGGAAGAAATCAGTAGGATAGAAGTTGTGGAAGCAATGAAGAAAGTTAAATCGGGAAAGCCCCAGGAATTGATGGAGTGTGTGGTGAAATGCTGAAGCATGGGGAGAGATAGTAGTAGAATGGATGTGGAAAATGTGGAGATTAGCCTGGGAGGAAGGTAGAGTCCCGGAGGGTTGGAAGTCAGGTATAATTATTCCCTTGTACAAAGGAAAAGGGAAAAAGAAGTGTGTGGTAATCATAGGGGCATTTGTCTTCTTAGTATAATAGGAAAAGTGTATGGTAGGATACTTATAGACAGAGTTAGAGAAAGAACAGAGGAATTAGTTGGAGAAGAACAGGGAGGCTTTAGGAAGGGAAGAGGTTGTGTAGATCAGATATTCATTCTTAGATCTTTAGTGGAAAAATTTCTAGAGAAGGGAAAGAAGTTGTATGCGGCTTTCATGGATTTGGAGAAAGCATATGACAGGGTGGATAGACAAGGATTGTGGAAAGTGTTAAGAATATATGGAGCAGATGGGAAGTTGTTGAATGCTGTGAAGAGTATGTACGATGGTGCGAAGGCTGCAGTGCGTGTGGATGGTGAACTAAGTGAATTTCTCTTTGAAAGTTGGTTTGAAACAGGGATGTGTCATGTCTCCATGGTTGTTCAATCTGTACATGGATGGGGTAATAAAAGAGGTACAAGGTAGGGTAGTGGATGTTGGAGTGGCCCTGGTGAGAGAGGATAGTGTTTGGAAACTCCCTGTACTGTTGTTTGCAGATGATACTGTGTTGTTGAATGAAGACGAAGGGGAGCTGCAAGGCTTGGTGGATGAGTTTGAGAGAGTGTGTAAGAAACGGAACCTAAAGGTGAATGTAGGGAAGAGTAAAGTGATGGTCTTTGAGAGAGGTGAAGTTAGTGAATGTATAGCGAGGTTGGATGGTGAGGAATTGGAAAATGTGAGTACGTTTAAGTATTTGGGTAGTGTGATGAGTAAGGATGGAGGTTTGGAGGGTGAAGTGCTTGAAAGGGTACAGCAGGGAAGAAAGGTTGCTGGTTCCTTGAAAGCAGTGATAAGAAACAGGGAAGTGAGCATGGAAGTGAAAAAGTTACTACATGACAGTATTGTGATACCAACTCTAACGTATGCAAGTGAAGCTTGGACATTGTTGGAAGGACACAAGTCAAGAGTGAGAGCAGTGGAAATGAGTTATTTAAGAGGAGCCTGTGGAGTCACGTGGAGAGACAGGCTGACGAATAAGGATATAAAGGAGCGTTGTGGTGTGGATGTGGATGTGATAGGAAGCGTTATGAGGAACACACTGAGGTGGTTTGGCCATGTGGAGAAGATGGAGGGTGAAAGACTGACGAAGAGAGTGTATGTGAGTGAGGTGGAGGGGGGAAGAGGGAGGGGGAGGCCGAGGATGAGATGGAGGGATGGGGTGGAGAGGTATATGAGAGAGGGGGGTGTGAGTTGGGAGCAGGCCAGTGAAATGGCGGGGGACAGGGTGACTTGGAGGCGATTTGTTTGTGGCCACCCCAAACGGGATTGAGGCGTCTGGCAATAGATAGATAGACATATGCCAGGAAACCATTTACTATGCTAGGTGGTAACCATATAACCAACTTATGGCACCTGGTGGTTTAGTGGGTAATGAAGGCACTCCAGTCAGACTGAGTCTTGCAGGTTTATATCCGAGGGGTGGGTGGAGTTTATTGGTCACATAATGCCACCCAGGGAGGAGGGAGGCTCATCACAACCAACTTGCCTAGCCCTGGACTCCTGCACTCCTCATGGGGCAACACAGGATTAGATGAATGACTGAATGAATTAATCACAATATTATACTGTATTTCACACTATATCTATCTATTGCCAGTCGCCTTAATCCCTTATACGGGGTGGCCACAAACAAATCACTTCCACATAACCCTGTCCACCGTCATTTCACTGCCCTCTTCCCAATTCACACCACCTTCTCTCATATACCTCTCCACTCCATCTCATCCTTGGCATTCCCCTCCCTCTCTCCCCCTCCACCTCACGCACATTCACTCTCCTTGTCAGTCTCTCACTTGCCATCCTCTCCACATGGCCAAACCACCTCAGTGTTTCTCTTAATGCTTCCTATCACACCCACATCCACATCCACACCACAACACTCCTTCACATCCTCATTTGTCAGTCTCTCTCTCTCCATGTGACTCCACAGGCTCCTCTCAAGTAACTCATTTCCACTGCTCTCACTCTTGTGTCCCTCCAATAACGTCCAAGCTTGACTTCCATAGTTAAAGTTGGTATCACAATACTGTCATGTAATAACTTTTTCACTCCCATGCTCACTTCCCTGTTTCTTATCACTGCTTTCAAAGAACCAGCAACCTTTCTTCCCTGCTGTACCCTTTCAAGCACTTCACCGTCCAAACTTCCATTCTTGCTCATCGCACTCCCCAAGTACTTAAACGTACTCACATTTTCCATTTCCTCATCATCCAACCTCACTGTACATTCACTGACTTCACCTCTCTCGAAGACCTTAACTTTACTCTTCCCTACATTCACCTTTAGATTCCGTTTCTTACACACACTCCCAAACTCATCCACCAAGCCTTGCAGCTCCCCTTCGTCTTCACTTAACAACACAGTATCATCTGCAAACAACAGTACAGGGAGTTTCCAAACACTGCCCTCTCTCACCAAGGCCACGCCAACAACCACTGCCCTACCTTGTATCTCTTTTATAGCCCCATCCATATACAGATTGAACAACCATGGAGACATGACACATCCCTGTTTCAACCCAACCTTCAAATAGAAAAACTCACTCAGTTCACTATCCACACGCACTGCAGCCTTAGCACCCTCGTACATACTCTTCACAGCATTCAACTACTTCCCATCTACTCCATATATTCTTAATACTTTCCACAATCCTTGTTTATCCACTATGGTATGCTTTCTCCAAATCCATGAAGGCCACATACAACTTCTTTCCCTTCTCTTGAAACTTTTCCACCAAAGATCTAGGAATGAATATCTGATCTACACAACCTCTTCCCTTCCTAAAGCCTCCCTGTTCTTCTCTAACTAATTCCTCTGTTATTTCCCCAACTGTCAACAAGTATCCTACAGCATACTTTTCCTGTTACACTAAGAAGACAACTGCCCCTATGATTACCACACACTTTTCTCCCCTTTCCCTTTGTGCAAGGGAATAATTATACCTGACTTCCAATCCTTTGGAACTTTTCCTTCCTCCCATGCCAATCTGCACATCTTCCACATCCATTCTACTACTCTCTCTCCCCCATGTTTTTAGCATTTCACCACACACTCCAATTCCTGGGGCTTTTCCCATTTTGACTTTCTTCATTGCTTCCACAACTTCTATCCTACTGATTTCTTCCTGTCTTCTCACCTCCTCCTTCCAGCCATTCCCCAGCCACTTATACTTGCATTACTTTCATTCTCTATGTTCAACAATTCATTAAAGTGTTCTCCCCATCTGCTCACTTTTTCTCCCTTCTCAACTAGTAATCTACCATTTATATCTTTCACTCCCCTACTAACTTCCTTGCCACCCTGTCTGAAGCTGTTTACCTCTTTCCAGAACATTTTCTTACAGTCCCTTCACTTAACACTCAAATTCCTTCCAAATTCCTCATCCACTCTCTTCTTACTTTCTATCACTAATTTCACCTCTCTCTTCCTTTCTACATGTAATTCTCTCTTCCGTCTCTCAGTTTCTTCCACGCCCCTATTTCTCATCCATTCATTATATGCTTTTTTCTTTTGTGCCACAGCCTGTCTCACCTCTTCATTCCACCGTGCTGTTCATTGCACCCCCTTTCGTCTTCCCTTCACCCCACACATCACCTCACATGCTGCACATATTTCTTCTGTGAATATCTTGCACACACCTTCCACATCCCCCATCTGCTCCAATTCATATTTACCCAATTGTTCCTCCACTTCTCTCTTACATTCTGCCTTTTTCTTATCCTCTTGTAACCTTTCCACTTTCCTTGCATATACTCCTTCCTCCTGTCCTTCCCTTCTCCTATTTCTCCATCTCACTTGGACCTTGATTCTGACCACCACTTGGTGGTGGTCAGAAAGTCCACTCCCCCAACCTCTATATGCTCTTGCATCCATTACACATCTTCGCATCCTTTCATCCACACACACACAATCAATAATTGCCTTCCTTTCATTCAGTTCACCATCCACTCTTCTCATCTTGCCATGTATACCTGTAGATTATTTTGTGCCTGAAGAGGGTATTGGCTATCACCAACCCCCTCACGGCACAAGTGTCTACAACAGCACTGCCATTCTCATCTATCTTAGCAGGCACACCCCACTCACCAACTATTCCATCCACCTTCACATTCCCTACTTTACTATTCATATCACCAATTATTGTACTGTAATTCATACAATACACCATAATCTCACCACCTGTACATTATACAGAATTTTTACTTTGCACGGATTAATTTACATCAAAACTCATCAGTTTCACTATTTATATCAATACAGATTAGCCAGTAATATCAATTATGGCTGCTACTGAAATTTATAGTAACAATGTATCCCCTTTATATACTACCGGTATATCCATACCCCTCATCCACTACAGCCTTACCCATACATACACAGTATCATCCCTTACAACCTCATTTTCCCTCCTGATACACTACTACCACCCCTTATAACCAAAACTTCATTACATTACCTCATACAATACAAACATGTCCACTTCACCTCTAATCGAAATCCCATTCCTTACAAGCATCTCAGATCTTTCACATAACAATCCCACTCCATACAGCCACAATAACACCCTAGTTTAACCACAGCTTTATCCCTTTATGCACCAGTCTTGTCTTCCAGAGCCTAACTCTTTTGACACACCAATAAACATGTAAAACTGACTGACATCAAGAAGCATGCTGTCATTGTAGATAGTATTAGGGTATCATTTTTAACAAATAACTTCCTTTCCTTACCAGTGAGGCACCAGGGGGTCCTTGGTGTCAACAAAGTCCACAAGGAGGTAAGTGCCACCTCCCACTGACTCAAAAGACACCCTGAATACTTTTTCTTCACCCTGTGCAGAGAAAACAGTGACACTGTATTGAATATAAAATATGTGTTGAAATACATCCATCCATCATCCAATCCTATGTTGCCCCATGAGAAGCATGGGAACCCGGGGCTAAGCAAGTTGGTCCTGATATTTATGATGAGAGTGACCAGTCTCACTCATCCCTTAGGCCCTGTCCACACTAGTGGGCAGTGACCAACGGGCACAGCCCGCTGAGTGGATATCCATTGCTTTTTGGCAGTGTTTCCAGATCGAGCAGTCCCCAGCGGCCATTGGCTACATACCGGCCATCAGCCCAGAAGGCAGTGCCTCAGCAACGGGCAGGGGCATTTCGATGGTTTGCCCATGGTTTCCCTGCTTATGACATCACCTACACTCGTGCTGCCACCCATCCTCTAAACACGTGATTTGGTAACAATGTTTGCCTGTCGAGCACTGCCCGCTCATGTGGACGGGGCCTACGTGGCATTAAGTGAGCAATAAACCCCAACCACCCTGTGGATAAACCTTCACCGGCTCAATCCGATTGGAGTGCCGTAATTACCCACTAAATCACCAGGCGTCAAAATTTGGTTGTATGGATACCACCCAGCATAGTAAATGGCTTCCTAGTGAACAGGAAACCATTTGGCTTGTCATTCAGTGTAGTGTTGCCCACAGGCAGAAGGAAGAGGAAAGAATGAAGGAAAGAAAGACAGATGAGGAAGAAAGGAAGAGTGGAAAGTGTAGACACCTAAAGCAGCACTACATCAAGTGAGTGGATGGTGAGCATCCCCACCTACCACAAAAGTGTATTCACGCACTTTTATACACAAAATACACAAAAGTGTATTCATATACTTTTCCCAAAATACTCAATGTTATTGGCCTTTGTAGGATGGCATCAGAAAGCATTACAATACAACCCTATTGAATCACATTCATACTTTTTATTACATATAATGCTGACAAAAATATTTCATCTCCAACCCTAATTACTTGGTTGATATGGTTGCCAAATCTGAACATTAAAAAAGGAGGACGTTCCCGAAGACATCCTGCCCTCGCCCCAACACGCTTTGGTGCCACGTAACCTTGAAGCAGCCGTGATAATCAATTTTGCATGTTTGCATAAGATAAATATATATTATACTCTGTGACCATAGAAAATGTCTACGGCAGAAAATGCCTTTGGTAGAAAATGTCTACGGCAGAAAATTTCTACAATAGAAAATGACAAGTATTTTAGAATTTTGGCCTACTTTTATCACAAATTTTTATTTAAATATTTCTTTTCCAAGTTTAACTTACCTTAATCTTGCCTTTGACATCAAGGGAAATTGGTTTTAATTACATACGAAAACTATGCCAAAACATTCATATATGGCTGTACAAGCAGTATGAAAAAACTAATATTGTGCATGGCTGAAGAACAAGAAAAAGCATTAAATGGCACTGCATGCTAGTCCTAAAACTGCTAAGCCGACAACACCATACTGGTGTATACGCGATTTATCACCGAACAAAAACTGAATGAGATGTGTATGGTTTCCACCATATTATACCAACATGGTTTCCACCTCCTCTCTCTCTCTCTCTCTTTACAGTTTCATGTTTTTTTTTTCTTTTTTTCCCCATTGACAAAATGATGGAAGCTGAAATTCCAGACTTTTGAAGAATTTTAAAGATTCCTTCCAGATGAAAATTTTGAGACCTAAATTGGAGGACCTTCCAGGAAAATACGGACGTAAGACAACCCTACTGGTTGTTCATTCTCAAAAGCTCATCACCTGTTTGTTATGAATCCCTGAGAGTTAAGAATCCTCATGTTATTCTTCCATCTGAAACTACTCTGTTTCCCACAAATCTCTCTCTCTCTCCTGAAGACACAAGACTCTGTGACTGAAACTTTCTCACCCTCCTTCCCACTCCCTTTATTTCTAATCCGTCTCTCCTCTTTATCAATCTTTAATCACCCAGTCTTTTCGTATGACTAACCCCATTATATTCCTTGGTCAACCCTTCACCATACATCATTAATTTCTACTAACCCCTGCTGAGATTTTACTGGTGTAACTCAAAAGAAGAAAGCATACAATGAATGGATGAGAAATAGGGGCGTGGAAGAAGTTGAGAGGCGGAAGAGAGAGTTATATGTGGAAAGAAAGAGAAAGGTGAAAAGATTAGTAAGAGAGAGTAAGAAGAGAGTGGATGAGGAATTTGGAAGGAATTTGAGTGTAAAGTGGAGGGACTGTAAGAAAATGTTCTGGAGAGAAGTGAAAAGAGTAAGACAGGGTGGAAGTGAAGTTAGCAGGGGAGTGAAAGATAAAAATGGTAGATTACTAGTGGAGAAGGAGAAAAAGTGAGCAGATGGAGAGAACACTTTAAGGAGTTGTTGAACGTAGAGGATGGAAGTAATGCGAGTATAAGTGGCTGGGGAATGGCTGGGAGAAGGAGGGAGGTGAGAAGACAGGAAGAAATCAGTAGGATAGAAGTTGTGGAAGCAATGAAGAAAGTTAAATCGAGGAAAGCCCCAGGAATTGATGGAGTGTGTGGTGAAATGCTGAAGCATGGGGGAGAGATAGTAGTAGAATGGATGTGGAAGATGTGCAGATTGGCCTGGGAGGAAGGTAGAGTCCCGGAGGATTGGAAGTCAGGTATAATTATTCCCTTGTACAAAGGAAAAGGGGAAAAAGAAGTGTGTGGTAATCATAGGGGCATTTGTCTTCTTAGTATAATAGGAAAAGTGTATGGTAGGATACTTATAGACAGAGTTAGAGAAAGAACAGAGAAATTAGTTGGAGAAGAACAGGGAGGCTTTAGGAAGGGAAGAGGTTGTGTAGATCAGATATTCATTCTTAGATCTTTAGTGGAAAAGTTTCTAGAGAAGGGAAAGAAGTTGTATGCGGCTTTCATGGATTTGGAGAAAGCATATGACAGGGTGGATAGACAAGGATGGTGGAAAGTGTTAAGAATATATGGAGTAGATGGGAAGTTGTTGAATGCTGTGAAGAGTATGTACGATGGTGCGAAGGCTGCAGTGCGTGTGGATGGTGAACTAAGTGAATTTCTCTCTTTGAAAGTTGGTTTGAAACAGGGATGTGTCATGTCTCCATGGTTGTTCAATCTGTACATGGATGGGGTAATAAAAGAGGTACAAGGTAGGGTAGTGAATGTTGGAGTGGCCCTGGTGAGAGAGGATAGTGTTTGGAAACTTCCTGTACTGTTGTTTGCAGATGATACTGTGTTGTTGAGTGAAGACGAAGGGGAGCTGCAAGGCTTGGTGGATGAGTTTGAGAGAGTGTGTAAGAAACGGAACCTAAAGGTGAATGTAGGGAAGAGTAAAGTGATGGTCTTTGAGAGAGGTGAAGTTAGTGAATGTACAGCGAGGTTGGATGGTGAGGAATTGGAAAATGTGAGTACGTTTAAGTATTTGGGTAGTGTGATGAGTAAGGATGGAGGTTTGGAGGGTGAAGTGCTTGAAAGGGTACAACAGGGAAGAAAGGTTGCTGGTTCCTTGAAAGCAGTGATAAGAAACAGGGAAGTGAGCATGGAAGTGAAAAAGTTACTACATGACAGTATTGTGATACCAACTCTAACGTACGGAAGTGAAGCTTGGACATTGTTGGAAGGACACAAGTCAAGAGTGAGAGCAGTGGAAATGAGTTATTTAAGAGGAGCCTGTGGAGTCACGCGGAGAGAGAGGCTGACAAATGAGGATATAAAGAAGCGTTGTGGTGTGGATGTGGATGTGATAGGAAGCGTTATGAGGAACACACTGAGGTGGTTTGGCCATGTGGAGAGGATGGAGGGTGAAAGACTGACGAAGAGAGTGTATGTGAGTGAGGTGGAGGGGGGAAGAGGGAGGGGGAGGCCGAGGATGAGATGGAGGGATGGGGTGGAGAGGTATATGAGAGAGGGGGGTGTGAGTTGGGAGCAGGGCAGTGAAATGGCAGGGGACAGGGTGACTTGGAGGCGGTTTGTTTGTGGCCACCCCAAACGGGATTGAGGCGTCTGGCAATAGACAGATAGATAGAACTCAACAGGGAAACTGTTAGTCAACACAACAGTTGTAAAAGTAAGTCAAAATGGCCTAACAATGATTTTCCAGCATGAACTATAAGAATAAACTGGACAAGAGATCAAATCAAGCTACTTAGGGCAATATAACATCTGCTCTTTTCAGAAAACAGCCATGTTCAGACCGAGTCTGAGCAAAAGACACCCTTATGTCAGCTCAGGTCCATTCAAGTCAGTTTAGGTCCATTAATGTCATTTAGAGCTCATTTAGGCCACATGAAATTTAAGGGTGTTTTCACAATTTCTAATTCACTATTGTAGTGGAATACTTGCACACACACTGTCTTAATTCAGTGACTGATTGGGATGTGCCCTCCACCATAACTGCACTTATGAACAGCTTCCTAGCATGCCAACATAAATGGAATACTATATTTGAAAGGTCAATAAAATTGTATGGACACTCTCTTTCCTTCACTCTTGCCTTTCTGACAACACTGGAGTAATCATGCAGTTCACAACCTAGCACCTCACCGACTGTTTCCGCCTGTAGATAAAATATGAACACTTTCAAAAGGGTTTACTGCCATCACTGTCTGGTTCAGTTCTGTCTCCTGCATTGTTAACAGAAGTAACGTGAGATTATGCAAAATACCATGCAGCTGTCAGGAAAGCAGTTTGGGAAAGACTGAGCTAGGGAAAAAAAAAATTATACTGTACATTCACCCATCCATGTATCATCTAATCCTATGTTGCCCTATCATGAGCACAGGGGTCCAGAACTAGGCTAGTTAATCCAGATATTTAAAGCAAAATGAATCTGTCACTAACCCCTGAGTTGCATCAGGTGAGCATTTAATTTCAAATATCCCACAGAATGAAACCTTAAGAACCATATCAGCTGGAACAATTAAAAACACCATCAGTACAATTATATATGAGTGTGTTGTCCCAGATGACTGGTTGAAGAGTGTGACTGTAAATGTGTACCAGGGGAAGAGTGATGCCCTGGAATGAGGAAAATATTGAGACAAAACTTTTAGACCAGACAATGAAGGTAATGGAGAGTTCTAGAAGGTATGATTAACAAAAGAGTGAATATTGATGAGATGCAGTTTGGGTTTATGCCAGGCAGAGGGACCACTGATGCCATATTCATTGTTCAACAATTTCAGTAAAAATATATAGGAAAGAAATGGGATCTGTACTTTGTTTTTGTTGATTTGGAGGTCTTTGAATAAGTCCCTAGGGAGTTGGTGAAATGAGCAATGAGAAAGCTTGGGATGGAGGAGTGGCTGGTTAGTGGTTATGGCTCTGTATGTAGGTGCAGGCATCCATGCAAGAATGAATGGAGATTTGGGTGATGAGTTTTCCGTGAATGTTGGAGTGCATCAGGGGTCAGTCTTGAGCCCTTTGTTGTTTATCATGTGCTTGATGCCCTCTCACGTGACTTTAGAAATGGACTCCTGTGGGAGATGTTGTTTGTCAATGATTTGATGTTGATTGCAGAGAATGAAAGGGAGGTGAAGAAAAGATTTAGGATGTAGAGAGATGGTATGGGGCACAAGGGCTTGAGAGTAAGTGCAGATAAAACCAAGGTGATGGTATCTAGGGTTGGTGGTGGTACAGTCAAAGAAAAGTGGTCATGTGCGGCTTGCCACAAGGGCGTGGGAAGTAATTTCATCTTGTGCAGTGTTCGCAATAAGTGGGTGCATAACAGATTTAGTGGTATTAGAGGTTGGCTGCTAGATAATGCTGATTTTGTGTGTGTGGTGTGTCAGGGAGAGCAAGTAGAGATTGTCACACGTGAAGGACTGATCTTGCTGGTGAGTCTCAAATGTGTGGAAGGGTTTTGTTATTTGGGAGACATGTTACGAGCTGGAGGTGGGGTTGGAGCAAGCTCTGTGGCTAAAGCGAGGAGTGGTTGGAGTTGTCTCTCCTGACACTGAGAGGGCTTTCCCTTTGTGTTAAGGGATCTCTGCATGCTGCATGTGTTATGAGTGTAATGCTGTATGGTAGTGAGACCTGGGCAGTAAAGAAGGAGGATATTTGCAGGCTCAAACATACAGAAATGACAATAATTAGGGGGATGTGCAGTGCATCCTTAAATGTGAGACCTGAGGGAGCTAGATTTATGATGGAAGAGTTAAGAGGTAGGATGGGACTGGAGTATATTGGAGTTGTGATGAGGAGAGGTACAGTAGATTGAGATGGTCTGGGCATGTGGGGAGGATGGGGGATGATAAATGGGTGCAGAAAGTGAGAAGTGTTAACGTTAGGGGTAGGGCTGCAAGACGTAAACCGAAAAAGACCTGGGATGAGGTCAATGAGTGTGACCTCACGGATAAGGGACTGAATAGGGAGGCTGCCAGACATCAAGCAGCATGGAGAGCCACTATTAAGTGACAAAGGCCGACACATGCAAGCAAGTTGGAGCTTTCAAAAATTGAAACCATCATCATCATTCCTCCTGACTTTTTTCTTACATTAGGATGGGGTGAGGCTGGGTCCAGAAAACAAGGAAATGAAATAATGAAGTTAGGAGAACTGTCAACAGCGTGCCCCTAAGACTGGCCCAAATGATTATTCACACCCTCTCCAAGCCACTGGAATTCTAAACTCACAGGCCTAACCATCAACACATGGTGGTAGGTGGTGGTGACCATCATCCACTCATTTGATGTAGTGCTGTCCCTCTTCTTTCTTCACTTTTATCTTTTGGTGTGTGTGTGTGTGTGTGTGTGTGTGTGTGTGTGTGTGTAACTGCTCTCCTCTCTTCCTATTTCTCCCATCCTCCCTGTCACTTTTTATTACTCTTCCTTCCACTTCAGATGGTTCTACACTGATATGCCGAAAGGTTCCCTGTAACCCAGGAAACCATTTACAGTGCTGGGTGGTAACCATTTAACCAAATAATGGGATGATGTGGAGTACACTACAGTGCCCTAGTTAACTCGTTAATTCCATCCATCCATCATCCAATCCCACGTTGTCCCATGAGAAACATAGGAGCACAGGGCTAGGCAAGTTGGTCCTGACATTTAAGATGAGAGTGACCAGCCTCACTCATCCATGAGTGAGGCTGGTCACCCCATAGATATAAACCTTCGCCAGCTCAATCCGCCTGGAGTGCTGTAATTACCCACTAAACCACCAGGCACAAAAATTTGGTTATGTTGTTACCACCCAGCATAGTAAATGGTTTCCTGATGAACAGGAAACCATTTGGCTTGTCACTCAGTGTAGAGTCACCCAAAGGCAGAAGTAAGAGGAAAGAATGAAGGAAAGAAAAACAGAAGAGGATGAAAGGAAAGAAGGATGGAGGAGAGGAAAGGACAGACACCCGAGAGCAGCACTACACTGAGAGAGTGGATGGAGAGCACCCCCACCTACCGCTAATGTAAATGCAGTGTCCATCTGGGAACCAAACTTCCACACTCTTCTCTGCACTTCACCATCGTGAGGTGATGTCTGCCACAAGGAAGTACTGGTTGACTGCACAGGACAGCCCTGCAGGGGTGGTTGCTTGCCCGCAGCTGATGAGTCTGACCAGCCAAACAGGAGTGTCTTGACACACTAGACCACCAGGCATCATTTGTAAAATATCCAGGGCCCCAACACAACAGGTTGAAAGATCTACCGCAGTTCAGGAGAAAATACGTACAGCCAATCCCGAGTCGCATGGATATGAGTGTCCGCCTAACAAGGACACTGGGAGCCAGTGCACCCTGTGGCCGGAAGTTCCTCTAGCCCAGAGCAGCCACACCACCCATATCGCCAATTGTGCCATCAGTACCAGCAGCAACGAGGGCTTGTCAACTTAATGCTTGCTAGATGCGGCTTGTCAATGCAGAAGGAGTTCCAGTGTGTTTGCTAGATGTGGCACCCCCAAGCTTGCTAGAGGTGGCTCTGCAACTCAGAATGATTTCCTGTGTTCCAGTGTGCTTGCCAGATGCAGGACCCCTGAACTTGCTAGAGGCGGCTTAGTAACACAGGAGTTCCAGACCACACACTCCCTGGAGTCCGGAAAGTTTCCCCAGTGTGATGCTGAAGCTGGAGTAAGTCCCCACTCCCCCACACGCACACACACATCCCCTCCTTCAGGTCGAGTGCCCTCCTACCCCTGGAAAAGCAATTCCATGCTTGGTAACAAAAACATGTTGTCTCAATTGTCTTGGGTCCCTTCTAACTTCACCGCTAGACCCACTCTGGGCACAAATCACAAAGTCCTATCATCAGACTAAGAGGGAGAAAAAGCCAGGCATTGGACCTCCACTTTCTGGAGACAGGGTCATAACCTATCTCCCGCTTAGCCTTATTGCTACTAATTCACCATACCACAACACCTGTTTCCAGAAAGTACTCCGACGGCATGTGTAAGTGTTATATCCGGGACATCTCCCTCTAGACTTCCCCTCCCCAATTCCCCTTCGCCCCAACTGACCATTTCCTACAGGTAGATCTCACGATCTCAGCTGTAAAGCTGTCCATAAAGGCTAGTGAAATAAATCTTTCGCCCTGGAGTTTCTGTGTATGTGCTGTACTCTTAAGGAGTATAGAGTCCTACTTTGGTGTTCCTCCCTGTTTAGAATCCCACTGGACTAGGAAAACCCTAGTATAACACTGGTGGTTAGCGGTGGTTCTAAATAAAGAGGGAAGGCAAAGCGGAGTTTAGTTCACCAAGGTACACAGTACACAGATGCCAACATGGCAGTACTGAGGCCCCACATTCCCATCCCTAAGCATAACCCCAAACTGTACAATATCGCTACGTATAAGGAAATGACCAAGCCGGTGTTGGACTTGGTTTATAAGGAGGATGCGCATAAGACTGTAGTATTACTACCCCACTTAGGGAAGTCGGCTGCCCTGGTAGCCGGGAAAGTAAATGCAGCCCTAACATGGGCAGAATTCAGACATCAATGCTGTCCAACCATCCCTCTGGGCGTTCGTCGCACTGTCGCAATTTAACAATGAAAGTTCGGGGGAGACCTGGACACTACTCTAGCAGATTTGCAGAAACTCATAATGTTTGCATGTGCCCAGCTTACAGAGGAACAGTGTAACCAGCACATTTTCGCCCACCTGATACGTATTCTACCCAGTGCTGTAGGGGAACATTTCACTATCCACGACACCCAAGGGTTCGACAGAGACATAGTAGCAATATGACGGCTGTTAGCAGCACACACGGAGAGGCAGAAGCCAATTGGGGCAGTGCATCGCATCCCAACCCAGCCAAATCGCAAGTCCAAAGAGTATCGAAGTGCAAACTGCCTGTTCTATCCTATGACCTCTCCATCTCCACAGGACAAACCGCTATGGCAGTACAAATTAATCTTGATCAACCCTTGGGAGTTCAAGGCATGCAATGCGTCTTGCGCCCCACATGACATGCGGGAACAAATCAAGACCCGATGGAACTGGCAAAATAGATGGGGCCGACCCCCACCACCCCGTGCCATCCCATGTCGTGTAGCTCACAATGGCACCCATACAGAAAACACTGGGAGTAGTGGGGTTTCAAGAATACTCCCCCAGTATCCCTGCTTGTCGTATGAGGCGACAAAAAAGGGTTGGTGGTGGATTAGTGCCCCACCCCGTAAAAAGAACTAACTAAACAAGCGAATAAAGCACCTTGGACCAGGACGGACCATATGTTGAAGACTAAGGAACAGACAAAGGACATTCTGAGGGTGGGGAGATGGAATGTGACAAGAGTGATGATGAAAAGAGAGACACATTGTTCAGGTGCTTGAGGATGCAAGAGTGGATATATGTGGACTGACTGAAACTAAATGGAGAGGTGAATGGGTGAGAGAATGAGAATACAGTTTGGGAATATGTGCAGGAGTTAATGAGAATGAAAGGGCAAGAGAGGGAGTATGTCTGATGATATGCAAGAAGTGGAAGGAGAATATAAGAGAGTATGGAACAGTGGGTGCAAAGATTGTATGGGTGAGGATGAAGTAGGTATACAAGCGTGGGTGATTGTATGTGCGTATGCGCCGACAGAGGACCGAGTGGCAAGAGTGAAAGATGAGTTTTGGGCAAGCGCAGTAGCATGTACTGACAAGTCTGAGAGAAGCGAGGGAGTGTTTTTGACTGGAGACATGAATGGCAGAGTTGGGAATGTACGAGTGGTTGGTCAGTGGGATGTACCAGCTGAAGTAGATGGGAAAGGTAGTGCTTTGGTGGACATCTGTGCTGGTAAGGGGCTGGCAATAGCCAACACCTACTTTCGGCATAAAATGATCCGTAGAGAGTCATGAGGAGGATGGATGGTGAACCTGTTGAACGAAAGGCAATGATAGACTACGTATGTATGGATGAGCAAATGAGAAGACAAGTGTTGGATGCAAGAGTGTGGAGAGGGTGGGGGAATGGAATCTCGGACCATCACTTAGTGATGGCAAAGGTAAGGCTGCAAAGAAAATGGGTGAAGAGACGAAGGGGAAGACAGGAAGAAACAACTCCTGTGGGAAGAGTGGAGAAGTTGCAAGAGAGTGTGAAAGTGGCAAAGTATAAGAGCATAGTGGAAGATGATTAGCAAGGTATGAGTTAGAGCAGATGGAAAGGGTGGAAGACAAATGTAAGATATTCACGGAAGAGATAGGTGCAGCGTGTGAGGTGGTTTGTGGAGTAAGGAGATGTAGGGGCGTGCAAGGGACAGCATGGTGGAATGATGAGGTGAAACGGCCTGTGGAACAAAAGAAGAAGGCATATAGTGAATGGTTAGAGAGTAGAGGTAGGGGAGAAGATGAGAGAGGTATATGTGAGCAGGAGAAGGGAGGTGATGAGATTGGTGAAGGAGAGTAAGAAAGTGGATGAAGAATTTGGGAGGAATCTGAGTGTGAAATGGAGGGAGAGTAAGAAATTGTTTTGGAAGGAGGTAAAGAAAGTAAGGCAGTGTGAAAGGGGAAATAGTAGGGGAGTGAAACATAGGAATAATAGATTGCTGGTGGAGAAGAGAGGGAAATTGAGGAGATGAAAGGAGCACTTTGAGGATTTGTTGAATGTAGAGAATGAAAGCAGTGCGAGTATAAGTGGTTGGGGAATGGCTGGGAGAAGAGAAGATGAGAGGACGGAGGAAGACAACAGTAGGGAGAAAGTAGTGGAAGCAATGAGGATCATGATGGGAAAGGCCCCAGGAATTGATGGAGTGTGTGGTGAAATGCTGATGTATGGGGGTGAGATTGTAGTGGAGTGGATATGGAAGTTGCGTAGATTGGCCTGGGAAAGAGGGAAGGGTTCCGAAGGACTGGAAATCAAGTATAATTGTTCCTTTATAAAAAAGAAAAGGGGAGAGACAAGTATGTGGTACCCATAGAGGTATTTGCCTTCTTAGTGTGACTGGAAAAATATATGGTAGAATACTCATTGATAGGGTTAGGCATATACCAGAGGAGTTAGTTGGAGAAGAACAAAGGGGATTTGGGATGGGAAAAGGGTGTGTAGATCAGATATTTGTTCTAAGATGTTTTGTAAAGAAGTATCTAGAGAAGGGAAAGAAATTGTATGCTGCCTTCATGGACTTGGAGAAACCTTACGACAGAATAGATAGGAAAGGCATGTGGAAGGTATTAAGAACATATGGAGTGGAGGGGAAATTGCTGAGAGCTGTGAAGAGTATGTACGAAGGAGCTAGGGCTACAGTGCGGGTGGGGTGGGCTTAATGAGTTCTTTGATCTAAATGTGGGACTGAAACAGCGTTGTGTGATGTCTCCATGGCTGTTTAATATATACATGGATGCAGTTGTAAAGGAGGTGCAAGGTAGGGCAGTGGATGTGGGGGTGGTTCTAATGAATGAGGGTGAGATGTGGAAGATTCCGGTGTTGCTGTTTGCTGATGATACAGTATTGTTGAGTGAAGAAGAATGAGAGTTGCAAGATTTGGTGAAAGAATTTGGGACAGTGTGTAGGAAGAGGATCTGAAAGTTAATGTAAACAATAGTAAAGTTATGGTGTTTGAGAGGAATGAAGTCACAGAATCACTGTGAGGTTGGATGGTGAGGATATAGAGAATGTGACTGCATTCAAGTACTTGGGTAGTGTGATGAGTAAGGATGGAACTTTTGGGGATGAAGTGCTTGAAAGGGTACAACAGGGAAGGAAGGCTGTTGGTTCACTGAAAGCAGTGATGAGAAATATGGAGGTGAGTATGGAAGTTAAGAAGGCACTGCATGATAGTATTGTGATCCCTACCCTGATGATTGGAAGCAAGGCATGGACCTTGCTAGAGGGGAACAAGTCAAAAGTGAGAGCAGTGGAAATGAGTTACTTGAGAGGTGCATGTGGAGTGACATGGAGGGACAGGTTGACGAATGAAGATGTGAAGGAACGTTGTGGGGTGGATGTGGATGTGGTTGAGAAGATTAGAAGAAATACACTGAGGTGGTTTGGACATGTGGAGTGAATGGAGAATGAAAGACTGACTAAGAGGGTGTATGTAGGTGAGGTGGAGGGAGGGGAAGACCGAGGATGAGGTGGAGGGATGGAGTTGAGAGGCATATGAGGGAGGGAGGTGGGGGGAGGGTAGTCAAATGGTGGGTGACAAAGCAACTTGGAGGCATTTTGTCTGTGGCCACCCTGTGGGATTGGGGCATTGGGCTATAGATAGATAGACAGAACTCAAGGGCGAAGTGGAGCCAACCGCTCTCCTCAACGAGGAGGAGGCGTCCTTGGAAGAGATGAACACCTCCAAAGCTGGGCTGGATTTTTAGACCCTCCCCTGTCAGTTCTGGCCCTGGCAGAGGCAAACTGCAACCAGCTCAAAATGCCAGTCTATACAAAGATCAAGCTCCAAGAAGTCTCTGTTCCGCTCCTGGTGGACACAGGCACCATGTGATCCTACCTGTACACTTATTATTACTGTACCATAAAAAACAGGTAGCCTTTGAGCCCCTCCAATCCTCGTCCACTGACCTCATCAGGGCAGGAGAATGAGCCATTGGCTCTGAGGGGCGAAACTTGTAGTAACGATCCCCAGAACCGTACACCCATGCTAACCACCCGTTCACAGTGTTCGACTTCAAGTGTACAGTATACAACAGCTACCTGGGGCTGGACCTACTGCAAAAGCTGGGAGCCACCACAGACTGCCACACAGGCAGCTCCGATTTGGGGGCAGCCCGCATGCAGCTGGCCTACACACAGTGGTACAGGCTGTCACGAAAAAAAAAAACACCACCGTGCCCCCTTACCACAGGCCTGGGTACCGCTAAATAACTCGGCCCAGCAACCACTGTTCTCCCTACAGATGGACCAACCATTTGCCGCTAACTGTTTGCTTTCCCTAGCCACTGTTCCCCCTCACCTCAACGCTGTTAGAGTCACGAATGTCACCGACAAACCCTTCACTCTCCCAAAAGAACTAGTCATAGGAGAACTGGAGATGTTCGACACCCTTCCAGAATCGCAGGGTGTGACAGGCATGGCCAACCCCAGCACCCCCTCCTTGGCCCACATTCACTCTCACCTTCCCCCACAGCACCAACAGGACCTGGTGCAACTACTCCTCCAATAACAGGAGGTTTTCACCTTGCATCCGCGAGATCTGGGCTGGACCGAGGTCTTACACCACCACCCCATGCACACTACGGGACCCCCATATGCCAGCCATCATGCCAAAAAAAAAAAAAAAAAAAAAGCCAAGAGGATGAGTCAGGTCCGAGAAATACTCAAAGAGGGGATAATAGTACCTTCCAACAGTCCCCGGTCTTCTCCCATAGTCCTGGTAAAGAAGAAAGATGGATCTCCGAGGTTCTGCGTTGACTACCGCCAACTTAACGACCTGACCATAAAAGACGCCACCCCATTTCCTCGTATTGACAACTCCTTAGATTCTCTATATGGAGCATGGTGGTTCTCCACCTTACACCTGCAGTCAGGCTACTGGCAGGTACCTATCCAGTCCAAACACCATAGCAAAACCGCCTTCTCCACAAGCAGCAGCCAACTACAAATTTAACGTCCTCCCCTTTGGCCTGCGTAATGGGCCGGTCACCTTCTCGCACCTCATGGAGTCAGTTCTGCGAGGGCTCACCTGGAAGACGTTATTCACTTACCTGGACGATGTGATCGTATTTGGTTGTACCTGGAAGGAACACCTTGACCACTCAGGCCAGGTGCTGCACTGCATACACAAAAGCGGGTAAACTCAAACCGTCTAAATGTGACCTGGCCCGAGAGTCTGTCACTTTCTTCGGCCACGTCATCTCACGCGAAGGGCCCGCCCCAGATCCAGAAAAGCTGCAAGCGATCACAGAAATCACCCCACCTACAGACGTCAGAGGAGTCCATGCTTTCTTTGGCCTAGCCTCCTATTACAGGAGATTCGTCCAAAATTTCGCCTCCAACGCAAAACTCCTACACAACATGACAAAGAAAGAAAAAGACTTCCAGTGGACTACTCAGAGGCTGGAAGCCTTCAAGGCACTCAAGCTCTACCTCACCATAGTGCCAATAGTCACCTTCCTGGATTATACCCAGCCTTTCCGACTATATACCGGACTCCTTAGTCAAGAATGGCGCCGTCTTTGCCCAAGTCTGGGAGGGCAAGGAGCACATCATACCATGCGCCCGTAGGACACTGACACCATCGGAAGTCAACTACGCTGCCATGAAACGTGAGTGCCTCAGTGTGATCTGGACACTGAAACACTTCCGATCCTACCTGCTGGGCACCTCACTATGATCACCAACCACCAATCCCTACAGTGACAATCCCAGACTGCCGATGTCCTCTTAGTATGGTTGAGAGAAACCTTGGAGGAGTTCCATTTCGACCTCTCATATTGTCCCGGTAAACTCCACACTAACGCTGATGCCTTGTTAAGGCTTCCCCTTTATTTGCTCCTCGAAATGCAGAAAATGGGACACAGCGCACCACAGAACACCCTAATGCAACAGTGGGAGACTAGCCAAAAACCGGCATGGATGCCCCACCATTTCTTTACCAAGCTGGCGAGGGTAGGAGACCACCTTTATACCCCTTCTGGTAATGTCGTAATGGACCCAGAAGAAGTGGATGACCTCCTGACCCACTTTAACCATGGGAACAGGATCCACCTCGGGCAGCAAAAGTTGTTACAAACTTTTAGAGACATCTATTCGACGCCACATCCATCATCCGCCACCAAACAAGTCATAGAAGCTTGTAGGGCCTGTGCCCTAGGGAAGGACATCTCTCAAACCCCGGGACCCACTGGGCACTTAACAGCCACTCGACCCTGGCAGCTGTTGGCTGTGGACATCATGGGCCCTCATCCATCAAACACCGCAGTCCGATTTGTACTTACCTTTGTAGATATCTATTCCAAATTTCTAGTCACCTGCCCCGCCAAGTCCAACTCCACTGTGGCAGTCATAGAGGCTCTCATCACTGATGTGTTTCCTTACTTCATCCTTCAGCAGGCCCTCCATTCAGGTAATGCCCCGAGATTCTCAGGCCAAGTCTGAGAATGACTGTCCCAGCTCCCACTCCTCCCCTTACCATCCCCAGGGAAACACCACCTGTGAGAGAACCCATCAGAGCCTCGCTAACCAACTCCAGACCCAGCTAGTTGCCCTGGATAGCGAGGACTGGCCCTCCCAAGTGAAAGTCACACAATGGGGATGAACACCTGCCCCCGAGCGGATGGTATCACGCACCACGAGCGCATCTTTGGAAAGCCCCCGCAACTACTCCCATTTCGGCACTTAGCCCTACCACTTACCAGCTCCACTGCCTGAGATCCACTCTCGCACCTTATGAACTGGCTCTGCCATATGCAATCCTGCAAGGAGCTACCAAAAGACAAGACTTCACCAGACAACCCTTATCAAGTAGGCCAGAGAGTCACGGCTGCAAGGTTGCCCCTCAACCACAAGCTGCAAGCCAAATTCTTGGGCCCTTTAGAAATTACACGCATGCCAAATTGTTACCAGGTCATCGTTGACTTTCATGGCGAAGCCAGGGTCTCCCGCAACCAGCATGTAAGATGATAAAACCCATTCCCGAACAACCAGACCAACACCGAGCCTGGCGGTGAAAAACTCCTATGTCACCCAACACCGTCACCAACCGACCATGATCCCCACAGACCACACCTCAACTTTTCACCCCGTCCCTCCCCACGTGGAACCACCACCACCTCACTCTCTGCCTCCCCACCCGCTCCATCTACTCTGCCAACATCTAGTCCTACGACCCCAGCCACCCACCCACACCAACCAACACCAGATCCCCAAACCCATGCTCCCAGCCAACCACCCCTTCGCCCCATCCCTCCCCCAAAACCACCCCCTCACCCCACCCCTTCCCTAACCCCCCCCCAGCACCGCCTCATAGGTCTAAACTCACCACTTCCACCCCGCTCTGTGTTTCCGTCCAGGGCAAGCACACTGGAACACAGGAACTCATTCTGTGTTGTCAAGCTGCCTCTAGCAAACTAGGGGGTGCCGCATGTAGCAAGCACACTGGAATACAGGAAATCCTTCTGTGTTGCCAAGCTGCCGCTAGCAAGCTCAGGGGTGGTGCATCAAGCAAGCATACTGGAACAAAGGAACTCCTGCAATCCCAAGCTACCTCTAGCAAGCTTGGGGGTGCCACATCTAGCAAACACACTGGAACACTGGAACTTCTCCTGTGTTGCCAAGCTGCATCTAGCAAGCCCGGTTGTGCTGCCTCTAGTAAGCACAAAGTTGACAAGCCCTCATCGCTTCTGGTACTGATGGCTTGATCGGCGATATGGGTGGTGTGGCGGTTCCGGGCTAGAGGGACTTCCCACCGCAGAGTGCGCCGGGTCCTTGTGTACTTGTTGGGCGAACATTTGTATCCCTGTGACTCGAGGGTGGCTGCACGTATTATCTCCTGCCCTCTTTTGAGCCAGAACTGTGACAGATCTTTCAACCTGTTGTGTTGGGACCCTGGTTATTTTACAAATGATGCCTGGTGGTCTAGTGTGTTAAGACACTCTTTTTTGGCATATGCCCTTTTCACCACCCTGTCTACTGTACTGTATATCCAGTCTCTCCTCAGGACCATACCATCTAAGCAAACACTCTTTTAACTCTCTTGTCCATGGACTACCTTACTTGCACCTTACACAAATCACATTTCTTCTTATCCTATCCACTCTCAACAAGTTTCTCAAGAATCTAATTTCCACCACTCTAATTCTTCACTTTTTGTTTTCACGCCACTCAATAGTCACACCCATACGTCAATGTAAGACTAACTATCTATCTATCTATTGTCTGACGCCTCAATCCCGTTTGGGGTGGCCACAAACAAATCGCCTCCAAGTCACCCTGTCCCCCGCCATTTCACTGCCCTGCTCCCAACTCACACGCCCCTCTCTCATATATCTCTCCACCCCATCCCTCCATCTCATCCTTGGCCTCCCCCTCCCTCTTCCCCCCTCCACCCCACTCACATACACTCTCTTCATCAGTCTTTCACCCTCCATCCTCTCCACATGGCCAAACCACCTCAGTGTGTTCCTCATAATGCTTCCTATCACATCCACATCTAACACTCCATGCAATCCTCATGCAGCTGCCATGCTCTGACATCTATTTTGTATCAACTCAAACATGTTGAGCAACCTTTCTGTCTGGCCAGGCAGAATCATCAACTGCAGTCAAGCAACTGCCCCAACAGGGCCATCCCATGCAATGGACCAACGTCCCCCTGCAGCAGACAGTACATTGTCACAACGAGGTGCACAAAAGTGTGTGGAGGTTTGCTTCCTGGGTGGATGCCACATTTGCATCTCCATCCAGTTAACAGAAGCACCATATTAGGCTCCACAGCATCCAGTTATCTGGTTACTACCCACCATTGTTAATGGGACCCTGGGTTACAGGACACCATTAGGCTTGTCACTTAATGTCTATCTATCTATCTATAGCCAAACACCATAATCCTGTAAGGGGTGGCTGTTTGTCTTTGAGTTTGTGAATTTATGGGGAGGGGCACTAACCTTCTGCCAACCCACTTGTTGACATGCAGGGAACACATGTGGGTTGGTTATCTGGTTACCACCCAGCAATGGAAATGGTTTTCTAGTTTACAGGAAACCATTATTCTTGTTACTCAATGTAAAGCCACCTGAAATGGAAAGAAAAGTAATACAGAAAAGATGGGAGAAACAGGAAGAGAGGATGGCACACAGAAAAAGGATGATAAAGGTGAAAGATGAAGTAGGCAACAATACATCAAGTGAGTGGATGATGGTTGCCACCACCTACCTCCAACTCAAACATGTAAAAATAACAGTAAGAGCCTGCCAAAGTAGGTAACAGAGGTTTAGACTGGACAGAACAAAAGAAGTATAAAACATGAAGGCTAAATAAAGTATAATAATGTGTCCAAACAGTCCTCCATGGACAGAGGTGGTAAGGGTAACCACTGAAAAGCACATCGTACAGCCATACAGTGCCATGTACCAAAACAATTAAATATGTACCAGAAACACTAATGTTGCAAAAAGACAACTCCCACCAAGAGGCAACTGAAGCCTGACTGAGGGAAAAAAAGCAGAAAACCATTGCTACAAAACAAACAACGTAGAGGCACAAGAAGTGATGCTGATGACTATCAGTGTTATCTATTGAATTAATCTTCATTACAGATGCTATGGCCTAGCTAAGCCAGCTGGCAGGTTACAGCTTAACTTAATAGATGCAAAATGCTTGAAAATTCTTTTACTTATGACACTTTAGGGGGACAGTTTGTACGATTTTCATAAGCATTTTTTTTGTTTTTTCACTTCTCACCTTAGCTCTGTGACTGACTTGACATGGTGCCATCACACCAATGAATTTCATGGTCATTGTAAAAGCTGATACAGCTTTTTCTTGTAGCTTGGGGGGAAAAAAAAAATGGGAGGGGGGGGGAGCTTTCCCCTAACTGGATAAAATCCTGTGGCAACCAAAACAAGTATCTGCTCTCCAAAGCAATAAGGCAAAGTAGATTCTAAGTTAAAACAGGCTCTAACCCTTTGTGGGACATTGATTTTCCTTGGCAAGATAAAATACTGTAATCCTGACAAACCTATATAAAAACCTTTCATTGGGTATCTACAATATAACTGCTTATGTATAATCTGGATGAAATGCTATATGACATTTAGTATATCTGCCTTCAAAGTTTTCATGAACATCAAAGTCTAAATTACTGCTGATGTGCATGTGAAAATAATACATGGCTTTAGCTTTAACACTTATAATGTCCTTGGTCTGGCTGGTACCTCATACACAAACAGGTCATGGGAACACAGAACTTTGAGATTGCTTCCTGAGGCTGCCTGCTGCCCCTCGACTTCCAAAACACTCACACTTTCTTCACCATCCTGCAAAAGATGATTAAAATTTAGAGATAGACATATGGTATGCTTAACACCAACATGTAGAGAGGAAAGCAAACTATAAATTTCAATGAACAATTATAGAATGCTTCTGGTTATTAGATCTGATCATGCATCTCACATTACAGAGTGCTGTTAGGAACAACAATGTGATATCACAAATGAAATATGGTAAAACACTGAGGGTCTACTGTCCCTTTTAAGATTTAAATTTTAAGGCATACTACAGACAGACCATCATTCAAGTGCACTACCACTATGCTACTTGTCATGATTCTCTTACCCAGCACTAACATTCACCAGTGTTTTAATACTCAGTTTCTTAAGTCTACAATTCTTTTCTTAAAATACTGTACATACATTTACATTCATGCACAGAACTCATTATCTGCATGGGTTTCCTGTGTTACCTATATCCTGATAGTACAAACTATCCTGTCAACATTAACTTAGCCTTAAACCCATCTTTTCATGATGACTGCTGAAACTGTAACAAGAGATTAACAGTATAACATGGTGCTAGTAACAAAAAAGGTGCTATGGGAAGTATACAGAGCTGCAGTATTATTTTAATTCTACCACTGAGCTATGAGAGATAAGTTGCAAAACTCTGAAAATCTCTGCCAACGTGACTGAACTAAATAATGTGCCCAGAAAAATTATCCCCAACACTTTACACAGCCTAATTCCATTACATGTATTATCTGGATCTTTGGGGGCAAAATATCACTGAGTAGTGGGATTCCATGACCTCGCCAGTCCATGTGATGGTATCCTACAATCCTTAGTTCAAGCAACACTGAAGAGGTACACCTTCAGTGATGGCACTGATACAATCAGGCAGCTCCACTGTTTGGTTATACCTGTGCTAATATTTCTATTTCCCTATCTTCCAAAAGAAGGATGGACTGCAGAAAGCCAACTCGAGTCTTCAGTTCACTGAGTTCATGTTTCATGTAAGCATGAGAAAATCATCATCAACAATGAAGTGATACCTGACATTACACTACACAGCCTGGTGATAGACAAAGGTACATTCACAAGGTGACATTGATATAACCAGGCAGCTTCTCTGACTGGTTATACAAAAGCATCACAATTCATTGTATACTGCAAGAGGGAGGGAGGCAGGCAACTTCAGCTTCCTCCTCCTCCTGATTTTGCTCTTCCTCTTCCTCCTTCAAATGCTTATGCTCCTCCTCTTCCTCCTTCATTTGCCTATGCTCCTCCTCCTCCATCTACTTATGCTCCTCTTCTTCCTCCACTTTTTCCTCCTCCTCTTCCTGCTCCTCCTCCTCTGCTTCTGCCTCTCCTCCTCCTACCCCTCCTGTTCTTCCTCCTACTGCTTCTCCTCCTTCTCTTACTACTACCACTACTACTATTGTTCCTCCTACTGTTTCTCCTCATTCTCCTCCTCCTGCACCTCCCTGTTCCTGCTCTTCCTCCTCCTCCTCCTCCTCCTGCTCCAGCTTTTGCTCCTTCTCCTCCTCCTCCATGTGCTTCTGTTGGCATTCCTCTTCCTGTTCATCTTGATCCTGCTGCTCCTCTTCTTGTTCATCTTGATCCTGCTGCTCCTCTTCCTGCTCATCTAGATCCTGCTGGCTTTGCTCCTCTTCTTCTCCCTCCTCCCTCTCCCGCTCCTCTTCCTGATCCTCCTCCTCCTCCTCTTGATCCTTCTGTTCCTCCTCTTCCCTCTCTTGCTACTCTTTCTGATCCCCCTTCTCTTCTTCTTGATTCTTCTGCTCCTCCTCATATTTCTGATCCTCCTCCTCCCTCTCCTGCTACTCTTTCTGATCCTCCCCCTCTTCTTGATCCTCCTGCTCCTCTTCCTCCTCCACCTCATACAATTCCTGCTCCTCTTCTTGCTACTCCTCCTCCTCCAACTCATCCTGCTTCTGCTGCTGCTGCTGCTCCTGCTCTTCTACCTCCTCCTGCTCTTCCACTTCCACCTGCTGCTCTTAATACTTCTGTTCCTTCCATTGGGGGCCTATCCATGCTGTTCATCCTGTTCCTCCTCCCCCTTCTCCTGCTCCAACCCTCCTCCTCACTCTCCTCTTTCTCATGTTCCTGCTCCTGCTCCATCTCTTCTCCTCCATCTGCTCATTGCCCTTCTCCTACTCTTCCTCCTCTTCCTGAGATTCCTCCTGTTCTTCCTACTTCTAATCAAATCCTGCTCTTCTTACTCTTTCTCCTCATTCTCCTTCTGCTCTGCCTCTTTCTCCTGTTGCTACTTTTCCTCTTCCTCCTCCAGCTTCCACTCCCACCTCTCCTTCTCCACCTCCTGCTTCTTCTCTTGCTCCTCTTCTTCCTCCTCCTCCTCCTGCTCCTCCTTCTCCTCTTCTTCCTCCTGCTTCTCCTCCCTCCTGATCCTCCTCCCCCTCTTCTTCCTCCTGCTCTTCCATCTCCATCTCCTGCTGGCCGTAGCTCCTGCTGTTTTCCTGGTCTTCCTGCTGCTGTTCCTCCTTCTTATACTCTCCTCCTCCTTCACATGCTTCAACCCTCCTCCTCCTGCTTTACTATCCTTGTCCTTGACAGAATAGTTACTTCAGTTATAACCTATCCCATAATCAACATCCTCGAATGGACTAGAAGGTCTGCTGCTGTCTGTTTTCCTTTGTACTCCTCTGTAATCCTCTCTCTCCTACTCCTCCTGCTGCTCCCCGTCTCCTCCTCCTGCTCCTCCAGCCCTTACTCTGGCTCCTCCTCCTGCAACTGCTCCTCCTCCACTTTCTCTTGCTGCTGCTCCCCGTCTCCTCCTCCTGCTCCTCCAGCCCTTACTCTGGCTCCTCCTCCTGCAACTGCTCCTCCTCCACTTTCTCTTGCTGCTGCTCCTCCTCGTGTTCCTTTTCTTCTTCTTCTGTTGTTGCTCCTCCTCTTGCTCACTCTCCTATTGCTCCTCCCTCTCCTGCTCCTGTTCTTCCTCCCCCCACTCCTGCTCTTGTTCTTCCTCCCCCCTCCTCCTCCTCCTCCAATTCAACTTCCTGCTGCTCCTGCTCCTCTTTCACTTGCCCCTACTCCTGCTTTTCCTCATACAGCTCCTTCTCTTCTTGTTCCAGTTCCATGTTCTTCTTCTCTAGCTTATCATCCTGTTTCTGTTCCTACTTCTACTCTTCCTCCTATTCCTGTTCCTACCTCTACTCTTCCTCCTATTCCTGTTCCTACTCCTACTCTTCTCCTGTTCCTACCTCTACTCTTCCTCCTACTCCTACTCTTCTCCTGTTCCTACCTCTACTCTTCCTCCTACTCCTGTTCCTACTCCTACTCTTCCTCCTGCTCCTCCTCTTTCACCATCACCATCTGCTGCTCCTGCTCCTTCTCTTACTCCTTTTCCTTCTGCTGCTACTGCTCCTGCTCCTCCTCCCCCTACTCCTGCTCTTCCTACTGCTCCTCCTTCTGTTCTCTTTCCTGCTTCTTCTTCTTCTTCTCCTCCTCCTACTCCTTCTCTTGCTCCTGCTCCTCCTCCTCCATGCAGTGACAACCATCACCCACCCATTTGATGTAGTCTGCCCTCCTGTCTCACTACTTCTCCCTTTCCTTCCTGGCACTTTTATTACTTTTTTTTTTTTTTTGGGGTGGGGTGGGGTGGGGTGGGGTGGGGTGGGGTGGGGTGAGGTGGGGGGTGGCACTTAAAGTTGCTCTACACCTGCTGCCAAGCTTAATGTTCCTGCAACCAAGGAAACCACATCCAACACTGGGTGGAAACCACATAACCAGATCACAGGGTACTGCTGAGCCTACTATGGTGCCCCTGTTAACTGAATGAAGACATACGCGGCATCAACCCAGGAGGCAAATTTCCTCACTCACTATGATGAGGTGTGGTCAACCACAATGGAAGATAGGTTCACTGCACAGGACTGCCCAGCAAGGGTGGTGGCTTGCCTGTGATTACTGGGTCTGTTTGGCTAAGCAGATTAGAAATGATCAACCCCAAAGCTGTTGCATGTCTCTCCAGCACCTCTAAAGTCATGAAATTAGACACAAACTAATTGCATATATGAACAGCAACATTCAAGTGAATGTTATTTTGATTGCAGCATTTTTTTTTTTTTAATACAATACTACAGAGTTTTCATGAACATGAGAGATGAAGTGGTAACAGGTCAATTCAGCCCCCAAACCCCGTCCATCCCAAAGTTGTTCTGGTTAGGTTAGGTTAGTTTAGATCAGGTAAGGTTAGTATGGATGAAATGGATGGAGACAGATTGACCCAGGAGCTGGAACAACCTGAAATCGGTAATATAAACAACATAACAGGGTGCCTGTAGGGCTGCTCTACAAGTAGTGCAATACACCATGTAGGAACTGGGCACCCCCGTATGGCAGACTGAGTTGGATGATGGACGATGGACCTTCCCAGGATGAGCTGCAGGGAATTATGAGGAGGTTTGGCTCCAAGGTATATGCTGCTTCTGTTTCACTGACAGTGTACAGCACCACCACAGGTAGGCTCCTCATTGGCTCCTCCTCAGTAAAAATGGAACACCACTATATGATGCTATCCAACCTAGCTGACTGAATGATGACTATTTTCTTTTTTTTTTCTCTTTTTTTTTTTCACTTTTACATAATACTTCATTTCTAAAATCTATCATGGTAGGTAAATGACTGTTTTCTAGGAGGGGGGGGGGGTCAAATGATAGGGGATAAAAGGGGGACTAGTACTGTTAAGTGGTCAACATATTCTCCCACAATCTACATACAGTACTTCAAATACTCTAGAAGAATATCTGCCCTACAGAACATTTTTTGCGCACACTTTCACGTGCAACTTACTGCCATGGCAACCAAATTACACGAGCCAACAGTGTATCTGAAGGAATAATATGCTAATGAAACATAAGATGCATAAAAGATGGGGTTGTCCAGGTGCTTGAAAACATAAAAGTACATATACAGTATGCAGGCTGACTGAGACAAAATGAAGGTTCAGTGTGAGACACAACGGGACTATGGACTGGCCATGTGTGCTGGAGTGGATGAAAATGAGAGTGAATAAGGACATATGCATTATTTAACGTAGCTAAGAGACAGAAGAATATAAAGGGAGCATGGATCAGTTGGATCACACACTGTATGGGTAAGAGTGAAAGTAGGAATGCTCTATGAACATGAGTGACTACAAAAGCATATGCATAAATTGAAGACTGAGTGGCTTGAGTGTAAGCAATGTTCTGAAAAAAATGCTGAAACATGCACAGAAAACTTTGACAGAAGAGGGTACTTTTGAATAGATATATGAATGATATCATGGGAACTGTGTAAGGATACCACAGATGGAGTGACTGGTCAAAAGGGTGCACCTAATGAAATACATGAAAATTGTACTGCCTTGTTGGACATTTGTGCTACAACAGGCTATGAATTCAGATAGAAAATGATGCACTTGTATACTTAGCATTCTATATGAGCTAGAAGTTTGCTTCCCTGTAGCAGATGGACATTACCACCATGGTTAACCCCTTAAACGCGGCCGTGAACAGTCGATCCCCCCTGAGTGGCGGGGTTGTATCGCGGTCTGAGTACCTGTACGAAAATATTAGCCAAAAATCAGAGATTAACCCTAGAACATTATACTTGGTATGGCAGATAGTACTTACATTCAGCTTTCTCAGGAGACAGGTGTTGAGCCTTCGTGGACTATCCAAGGACTTGTGGAGACTTGCAAAGTTGGGTAACCAAATCTTCACTTTCACACCTCCAGCAACCCGGTTTCCCCTCTACCACAACCTCATTCTGTCACAGTAAACTTTATACTACAACGTAAAGGTAGTTTGGAATCCGTATTTGTACAATAAGCACTGAAAATAAGGCTAAAATCAACGAAGCGTACGGCCGACATGCACCGCGGCGGCGGTCTTCCCGTCACTCAACAAACATTTCCATTTTCACAGCTAAAAACATGTATACTACATTATTTTCAATCATATTACTTCCCAAAAGATCACCACGGCGCGCTTTTTATTCTGCCTTACGCCCGCCACTTTATTCTCGTTCCTGTCGGCCGCTTGCACTGACTCGGAAGAGCTAGAACTCGCCATAATGTCACTTTGAAAGCCTGCGGTAAACTGACGCTAAACAGGGGCAAACCGTGAGAAAAAAAGCTAGTGTTACAACTGGGGAAACAAGCGTTTCCTATTAGCATAAACTGCTTGTGAGAGGAGAGCGCACATTTACAGTTCTGAGCACTCAGAGCGCTGCCATGTATCACAGCCAGGCTGGCCGGGCCGTGGGGGGGGGGGGGATGCGATACTTGGCAACAACTGAGGTCAGTAGTACAAAGGTAAAGTATGCTAATTGTAGCTAAAGGGTGGTGGTACTGATAGACAATACCAGCTGGAGCCTGCTTGCCCGCGGTTATTCAAAATTTACTAGAATCGCAAATGCGACGATCTGCCGTTGTGTCCTTTTTGCCGAGCGTCGCAAATGAGACGATCCGCGTTTAAGGGGTTAAACAAAGTAATCATACGTTCATCTTATCTTGAGTTATTTTTCTATGTACTGCTTCCATCTACTACTTTCTTTTTCATTTTGTGAATAAAGTAGAAATGCAGTTCAACCTTGGTATACAACTGGGTTACGCCAAGTAGCAACCTATCGTACAGCAACTGATTGTATTATACCAAGGATTCAATGGGGATCAATTTTTCATCAAGGGTCACTCACTCTAAAGTCTATAACAAGTTTCCAACTCACCTATAGTGATTCCT
This sequence comes from Coenobita brevimanus, assembly GCF_032717465.1. Classification (NCBI taxonomy): domain Eukaryota; kingdom Metazoa; phylum Arthropoda; class Malacostraca; order Decapoda; family Coenobitidae; genus Coenobita; species Coenobita brevimanus. The sequence continues at coordinate 3,256,618 of NC_136974.1, read as the reverse complement.
AGGCTGGTCACAGTCGTCACCATGAGTCTTTCCATAGGCTGGGGGACTGCTGGTATCCCTGGGCACTTACTCGTAGTCATCAGGAGCAGGTAACGAGCAATGAAAAGAGCAATACCATAAGGCAGCAGGAATACGATCCAGCAGGGCAGGGGGAGAGCACACAAGGGAATCATGCAGCAAGGGGGAGGAGGCAGACAAAATGGAGGCAGGTGAGGCAGGACGGTGCATCAATGTTCCACTGGTGGAAGGCCTCTTCTTCTTCCATGCTGGTGGATGGCTTGGGTTGGAAGAATGATGTTATGGTTGTCTGCCTCACCGTCCTCTTCTTTTCAGCATGTAGCTCACAGTATGTATGTAGATCGTTGTCAATTGTGTAACAGGTAGCGTCACTCCTAGCAAGGCTGGGATCCTTTTCTTTGATAAATGATATGGTATAGTCCATCACTGCCAGAACTCCTTCAATATCTTAAGATAAACCACTTGATTTGCTGGCTGGAGCAAAGCAGTGGTGCTGGGGGACAATTACACCATCTCAATGTTATCAACTCAGTCTTTCATGTTGGAAAGGTGACTAAGGGAATTATCTGCCACCAGCAGAAACCAGTTGGCTAAGTTGTTCTTACTGGGAATAGTCCTGGAGCATGGAGGACAGGTAACCAGAGATGCAGGAGCAGCAGAGGGAGGCAGTGAGCCATGCCTCGGGCTTTGACTTCCACCCAAAGGTCTCTTTAACATACCCTGCCAGTGTCCTAAGATTCTCCTAGTGGTACACTAATAGTGGCTTCAGTTTGAGGTCATCCCCAGTGTTCTCCCCCCCCTCCTCCCCCAGGAGAAGCATCACATGGTCCATTGCCACCTTAAAACCAAGTGCATGCTTTTCCTCTTCACTTCTGAGTCTTCAACATTCACTTCCATAAAATCCAGTTTCATCAGAGTTGATGACCTGTTCTGCAGTATAACCACCTTCCTCACTCTGCTTTCTGAGCAGCTTCGGGAACTTTCTAGCTGCTCATGGTGAGCACTGGCTGCCTCACCAAGCTGTGTTATATTCCTCAAGCCAGCACAAGCCTTGAACCGGTCAAACCAGCCAGTGCTGGCTTTGAATGGCGCCTTTAAGTCTACTCTCATCCTGTCTTTCAGATCATTCCATTCCAAATGAGCTTTGGCACAAATAAATTTCTTTTCCAGAGGCACCTTCCACCAATTCTGGCTCTTCACCCAGAGCATGAACAGCCACTTCCTCTCCTCCATACGAGGGTCCCTGGTCCTCGTCAACTACTTTGCGGTCAGGGAGGATGCCTGCTCCCCTGCTGCAAGGACTGCTTCAGATTACTTTATAGAGACAACTGACTCGGGCAGCTTATGGGCATCAGCAATTCTACTGGTCCCTTGTCTGACCTTATACTGCTTCACTATGTCCAACTTAACATCAAGGGAAAGACTCTACCTTACCCTTTTAGCATTCTCTTCAGCATCTTCACTTGCACCACAATTTTCAATGGGGCCTGCACCCTTGCCAGACATGTTTTCTAAGTGTTAAGGTAATTCACAAATTATTCATGCCCCTCCCACTTTAAACTGGACACAACACTGTTTGCTATGCACTTGCACCACAATATCACAATAGCAATGATGATCCAATGGCTATGCACAAGTGAGAAGGCAATGTAACACAAGGCATGCAAGATGAAACACAATCACCGGAGTGAGACATGTGACAGCGTAGGTGGGCGCCATGGGGTCTTCAAAGGGATAGCGGGAAGAATCCTGGACACTCACAAAGCAGATTCAAAACAGGGTTCTGTGCACACAAACAATGGGTGACCCTCCTGACTCAAACATAACTGCCAGCTTGCTTATTGCTGTGCATATACCCGGCAGGCTTGTAGGGGAGATCTCTCGGATCGTACAAGCAAAGATTTGCATTCGTTTGTGCTGAAGGAGTATACCTTCTTAATGGTTGCAAGGTGATTAACTGTATAGTGAGGTCTGACTGAAGTGACTAAAAACATTACAAATATTAGAAGCTTATATGAAGACATTTGCTGACAAACAAAATGCCAATCAAACTTCCATACCACCAGACAACTATGATGCTGGTCACACCTCACTCACTGGCTTTGGAAATTAATCAAGTCGTTTCCCTCTCTTTTTTTTGTATCCCACTTATGGTACCATGTTATTCCCCCAGATCGTACAACAGTATGCAGTAAGACTGTTCTTTCCTTGGGCTAAATAACAGTATAAAAACATGCAACAGTTGCACAAACATGAAGGTTAGCAATATAAAAAATTCTGGGAAAAATGCATATTAGGAATTTCACCACATCCAGTTTGTTGATTATAAAAGAAGACATGAGTATTAGTTCAGTATAAAGTGGGCAATATGCTGATGTTTGACAATATATCAGTTCAGATATAGCACCGTATCAAGTTACCAACACACACAATTTTGGCATTCCTAACTTAACTCTCTTGGTATGAACCCCACAATTTTTTTTCCAGATTCACTGATCTCACTCTCAATATTTCCCTCCCAAGCTATTATATAATGACCCCTTCATCCTGAGAATGTGTTATTTGCACTTATTCTTAAAATTTATAGCAGTTTTTATTCACCCAAGGGGGATATTTCCTCATGTTAAGAAAGTAATACAGGCTGTACCTAACACTCTAATTTCGGAAGTTCCTCCTGAGCTGAATAATCTGGAGATAGCAAAAATAATAGGGCATTAGATGGAAGAGTTAATGTGGGACTAACACACCTCTGTAAAATCCTCTTCCAGCAATCACCCCCAATCCTTTGTTTCATATCAAGGCCTTCATAGCATCAGTCACCGATCTCCCCTGAACCACTTTACTAACCTCACATACTCTTAATTTTCACCTTTTCCTTCATTCCTTTATATCCTTACATGGTACTATCAGTTCTCCATACCTTTTCTTCTTACTGCAGCCTTGAAATATTACACCTCACATACAATTCCCTACGTCCTCAGTCTAACGAAGCCCATCACACCACAACACCTCACTCCCACAACACAGACACTCCTTCAAAATAAACTTCATTGAAAGATCTCTGGGAGCTCCTGGATGAAGTGGCTGGTTTCCTCTCCAGTCCACTGAATCTACCTCCAAATGAGCCTGGGGAAACAACAACATTCCTTATAATGGTGGATTTCTTACCTGTGAGTCAGCCAGAGTGTATCGCTGTGAAAAGTGATTTAGGAGCAGCAACTTGGCTCCAATCTTCTTAGCAAATTTAACAGCCCCTGCTGGTGTGGAATGGCCATACTGGGCTGCCTTGTCTGCAAGTGCATCACCATGTGTTGCTTCATGCACCACCACATCACACTCCCTGAAAAAAAAAAAAAAAAGCACAAAGGTCCCTATCTGTCTGTCTGGATGAGACCCACTGTCTACATGTAGGCAACCATTTCTGTGGGGCCATCCAATAGGTACAGTACAGTACATACGTCATATAGGAAACTGGCGTCCCCTATGGTAGACAGGCCTCACCATGGTCAGACCAGGGTTCTACCCCACAACAAGGTGCAGGGAAATGTGAGGAGATTTGGCTCCCAGGTGTACGCTACAGCAGGGTGTACAGTGCCACCATGTGTGAGCTCCTTGTCAGTGCCTGAGTCTGGAAGTGTGTGTAAGAAATGAAATCTAAAAGTGAATGTACCTAAAAGTAAAGCCATGGTCTTTGTGAGAAATAAAGCCAAGCAGTGCAAAGTAAGCCTGAATGGTCTGGAAAGAAAGAAAGTGAGTGCCTTCAAACATTTAGCTAGTGTGATGACTATGGATAGAAGTGTAGAGGATGAAGTACATGAAAGGGTACAGCAGGGAAGAAAAGTTGCTTGTTCACTAATAGCACTGATAAGGAAAGCAAATGTGAGCATGGAAGTAAAAAAGAAAAAAATTGCTGCACTACAGTACTTGTGATCCCCACTCTTACTTACGAAAGTGAAGCTTGGACCTTGTAAGAGCGACACTAGTCACGAGTGAAAGCAGTGGAAATGAATTATCTGAGAGATGCATGTGGGGCTACATGAGGAGACAGATTGAAAAATGAGGAAAAGGGGAGCTGTGATGTTGGTGTGAATGTGCTAGAATGCGTTAAGGGTAAACTCTGAGATGGTATGGCCATGTGGAGAGGATTGAAAATGAGAGGTGAGCAAGAAGAGTATTGTGTATGTGTGTGATGTGGAAGGGGAGACTGAAGTTGAGATGGAGGGGTCAGGTGGAGAGGCATATGCGGATGTAAGCTGGAAAGAGAACAGCCAGATGTCAGAGGACAGGATGATATGGAGGTGATTTTTGGGGGGCCTCCATTAAAGGATTAAGAGCTCTGGATTTAGATTTTTTTTTTCCCCACACCTCTTTCCAAAACTAGTTTCAAACCCCTAACTTCAAAATGTCTGTGTTCAAAAAATTTTTCAAATCCGTTCTCTGCATCTTTCACAGCCTTTTTCCTTCCACTGCTTTTTCACCCTCTATTCCCCACCAAACTATTCCTTTCTTACTAGTCAACAGACTTACGACATCACATGCATTTTTAGCACTCCTAAGGTTTTAAATTGGTATGTCAAGTGGGGTTGGTGGAGGATTAGCGCTCAAAAATTTTTTCAAATCCGTTCTGTGCATCTTTCACAGCCTTTTTCCTTCCACTGCTTTTTCACCCTCTATTCCCCACCAAACTATTCCTTTCTTACTAGTCAACAGACTTACGACATCACATGCATTTTTAGCACTCCTAAGGTTTTAAATTGGTATGTCAAGTGGGGTTGGTGGAGGATTAGCGCCCCTCCCTGTAAAACAATTAACTCTAAGCCCTTGGCCACCCCGTTCGGGATACATGGCGTCTGGCAATGAATGAATGAATATTCTCAATTGCCTGACCCTAACTCCTCTAAAATCTTTTATTTATATTATCTGTCACTGTTTTGCTCTTCAGCTCTTTCGCCTGTTCCTTCACTAAGAGTACCCCACACATCCATTTTCCTCTATGCTCAGCTCAGTTTCACCATGCATACTGCACCTGTACAGTATATCATACAGCTAGACAAATCATCTCTACCTTCCTCTCTCAACTCTCATATGATTAGCACTTCCAAACATCCTTCTCTCTACAGGCATATAATCAATAAGGCATCACTCTAACATTCTCCTCAGCCTTTTTCTACCATGTATACACATGACTTGATCAAGTCCACTTCTCCTTTCTAAACAATGATTCTATACAGTTGTGTTCCCTTCACCAGCTCCATGTGATGCTTAACACAAAGTACAGTCCATGTTATTGCAAAATCCAGACAGGCACATTAAAGAATACAGTGACAACCCACTGTGTAAGATGAGCAAGAGGGGAGGCATCGCTGGTATCTCCAAGGATGACTAAAGTGCGGCCAGGGATACGAGGTCCCAGCACCTCCTCTGGTCTTACTTGTCTCCCACTCTCCGTCACAACACTTCGGCCAGCCTTCAGTTCTCTACACACTGGCCCTGCAATGATAGAAAGCTGGCCTAGTAGTGTCAAGCTAGTTTGGTTTATTTACAGAGAAAAATAAAAATGGCTTTAATTTACCATAATCTCCGAAAGCAAAGTGAGTCATGTAAACCAAGAATAATTATATGAAGTCACAAAGCAACTGCATGCACACACATGTTGTGTAATGAAGCACACTGATAATAAAATACAGCCAATTTTTTACACTGATAACTGTAAAAATAACTTTCAACATCATCTACTTGCAACAAAATCAATTTGCTGAAGTAATAACTAGATAGAAAAGCAGAAAATGGATGGTGATAGTATTATGCAGAAAATTCACTAGTGTACAATATATATAAGCCTAACTTAAACACTAGGCACTGGGGTAAACATCAATATACTACTGTATGCCGGTACTCAAGTTTTCATCTTTTATGCAATAACCACATTCTACAAGCCATACTATGTCTAGGTTTACCTTTTACTGCCATTTGTGTACTTTACATGGGGGATGTTTATAACTATTTATGTCCTGCGGATTAATACACATACCAATATTGTGATCTGAGAATCTGTCTAATCCTAATAGTCTGAGCAAACCATCCATCCATCCACCCATCATCCAATCCTACGTTGCCCCATGATAAGCGTAGGAGCCCGGGGCAAGGCAAGTTGGTCCTGACATTTAAGATGACAGTGGCCAGCCTCACTCATCCCTGAGTGGCATTACATGAGCAATAAACCCCAACCTCCCCTTGGATATAAACCTTCACTGACTCAATCTGACTGGTGCGATGTAATTACCCACTAAACCACCAAGCGCCATAATTTGGTTATATGGTTACCACCCAGTGTAGTAAATGATTTCCTGATGTACAAGAAACACCATTTGGCTTGCCACTCAGTGTAGAATCACTCATAGCCTGGAGGAGGAGGAAAGAATGAAGGAAAGAAAGACAGAAGAGAGACATTGCAAAGCCATCCACACTAATATGAAATACCTAGCATGGGTCCACAGACCTGCTGCATTTATATATTGTTTCATATTTAACGGTGTTAAAATCATACTCCCTGGAATTTTTTGCATGTTTGAAGTTGTATTTTGTTTCCACCTGCACTCTTTATCTGAGGAGTGCTAATTACCACTGACATCCAAATTGTTTCATAAACATGAAGGTATTTCATTCATGTGGTTGAGATATGTAGGGGAAGCAAACACATTATAAGATATATTGTTGTCAACTCCATTTATATCACATGCAATTTTTCAAACAGGCCAAGTCAGGCACAGTAATTTTCTCTCGTGATAGAGTACTCTTGCGTATAGCCAGTCTCGGAAGTGTAGGGGGCAAATTCTAGCATATGGTTCAGCTTGACTGACCATATTTTCATTCATTCATTGCCAGACGCCATGTATCCCAAACGGGGTGGCCAAGGGCTCAGAGTTAATTGTTTTACAGGGAGGGGCACTAATCCTCCACCAACCCCACTTGACACGTACTTTAATGAGTCCTTATTTTTTAGTTAAAACTTAAGCAACTATAATATGTTTTTCCTGGCATGTTGGCCATGCTGACTGCACCTTAAAACTGCGGAATAATCATATTTTAAACAAGTTCATAACTATACAGCCTCAATAAAAATTGCACTACTACACAGTGCAGGTACACTCTGGGTGCCACTGGGTACCAGATGAGTCATGTATACAGGCGGGTTGGGCTAAGCAGATGACGCCTGATAAACTGTGGGTAAAACAAATGCTTGGTGAACAATCCATATTTGTCTCTTATCCTTGGGCAAAACTAGGTCAAGGTCAGGCAACACATGCTGACCCTGACCCTTCTTCCTCTTCTAAGTTGCACAAGATGTAGGTTTTTACAGAGAAGGGATGCAAATCCCACTCAAACCTCCCAAATCAGGGGAGGACTCATTACTTGCCAATGGACAGGGGCATGGGATGCCTGACAAGGACTCTCCAGGTGTGATTCACAGTTTTCCTTCTAGGCAGACTGCCAAGCAAAGCTAGTGAGCTCCACCCACCCTGCTAGATGGTCAATGACTTAAAGTAGTTAATCTGCCCTTTGACAGGTCTTGTTTTTTGTCCTGTGGGGTGTCTCCTAGACCAGTGGAGTTGCCAGTTTTGTCACCAACGACATGTCCATGAAACACGCAGAGTTGGCAAAAAAAAAAAAAAAAATGAAAAAAATGAAAAAATGAAAAAAAAAATGAAAAAGCCCAACCCACCTGGTGTTTTTTCGGGCTCTTTCACAAAATACCCCCAAAACCCGGCCAAATGTGGGTTTTTCAAAGTTTACCTTAAATTTAAATAAAATAATGTTTCGACTATACATAATTATGAATAGCCCAATAAAATCTTATTTTTCACACAGTTATTTGATTGAGGGAAATGAACACAATCATGTTTTGACCTGTTTGGCTGTTATCTTTGGGCTGCCTGCTACACAGCAAAATATGCTTCAACATGAGAGGCTTGAGAGCACTGCACAACTCATGAGCTGGCAAAGATCAGTCCACACTACACAATAGTAGGAAAAGGAGTCATTTGCCTTGCTACTCTCCTTTCTTTGGTAACCGTATACTTGCATTTCTCAATCTTCTATAGAATTATTATTGAAAACTCTGTTGCATAAGTGATTTCACACATTATCTTAACAGTAATAATAGCTTTTGGTAACCAAATATCTATGCATATAAAATGTATCTATTTTAAACAGAAGGCAATGTTTAAAATATATTTCTACAGAATGATGGATATTTGGTAATGATTTGAGACAACATATAGTATAAGTTAACTCTAGTAATGATTACTGTTATATAACAAATTTACCCCACTCCTTAATAAAACTAAAAACCATATCTATCAAAAATAATTTTACTCTTAATTTTAAAACTTTCAAAATTAGAGACAGGTAGTGCTGGCTATAAAGTTTGTATTCTATCTATCTATTGCCAGACGCCTCAATCCCGTTTGGGGTGGCCACAAACAAATCGCCTCCAAGTCGCCCTGTCCCCCGCCATTTCACTGCCCTGCTCCCAACTCACACCTCCCTCTCTCATATACCTCTCCACCCCATCCCTCCATCTCATCCTCGGCCTCCCCCTCCCTCTTCCCCCCTCCACCTCACTCACATACACTCTCTTCGTCAGTCTTTCACCCTCCATCCTCTCCACATGGCCAAACCACCTCAATGTGTTTGTATTCACCAGATGAAAACCAAGGAAATTTACCTTGATTTCAGGACCTGGAGCGGTGGCGTCTTCGTCATGGGTCTACCCCCCAGAGGCTGTCGGAGAGAAGAGGAGGACAGCATGGGGGCCAAACCACCGCAAACCCCCCCAGCCCCTCACGGGGCTCGAGTACCTGGGAGTGGCTTCGGTCGCCCGAGCAAGTACCACATCTCCAAACACAACACACACAACAACACCGTTTTTTTCTACACCGAGAAATGACTCCCCGGCTGCCATTTCTTGACGACTTCTTCTAGCCGGGGACACTGAGAGCAATCCAGGACCCACCAACAAATACATATGTCCAACATGCTCAAAACCTATCACGTCGAGCCGACAGACAAAGGGTTCAGTTCAATGCAATTCCTGCAAGAACTGGACCCATTACACCTGCACAACACTTGCATCCAGAAAACATTACACAAACACCTGGACCTGCTCCTTATGCTCCATCCCCCCACCCATCAACCCCCCTTCCAATCCTATTCCTACTTCCTTCATACCTCCACAGCCAAACCCACTGACACACCATCCAGTCCCCCAACTCCTCCCATTCCAACCCATCCTAATCCACCTCAACCCTTACCTTCATCACAACCTCCTCCTACCCCTTCCCCTCCACCCACACCACCTCCCCCCCATGCTGCAGCAGCCAACACACACTGCACACACAACATAAACATCCTTCAGTTAAACATAGATGGCATAATCACCAAAATACATGAGCTCACACAATTCATCAAACAACAGAACATACACATTGCCATCTTACAAGAAACAAAACTACACAGAGCACAGAAAACACCGACATTTCATAACTTCACCACCATTCGACAAGACTGGGCCGACGGCGGTGGCGGTGGACTCATCACCCTGGTACGCAAATCCATCAACTTTGCAGATACCAGTGCACACACAAAGTCAATTCTCCCCCCACATGACACCACAACAGAAATACAGTCAATTAAAATACGCACTGGTAAAAAATCACACATAACAATCGCTAACACATACATTCCCCCCCAATCGTCCCCCACAGTACCACACAATTACTCTCCACAAATACACCACATCACTAGCATACCCAACATCATCCTGGGTGGTGATTTCAATGCCAAGTTATTGGCCTGGCATGTCAACAACCCTGACACAGACAGAGGGCTGGTACTACAATCCCAGACAGATCATTTTTTCATACTAAACAGTCTAGACCAACATAACCATATCCCACACCAAGCCCTCTTCCTCCCATCATCTTCAGACATCACCTTCTGCTCCCCAAACCTTGCCCCCACTACATCATGGAGAATGGTCAAAACCCCAGGTTCTGATCACCTCCCAATCATCATCACTACCAAAACCAGAATCACCCCAGCTGGCCACAAACACACATACACTAATTATAAGAAAGCCAACTGGGAGGCCTTTGTAACTGAAACAGAACAACATTTTGAAACACTAAACAGTACACCCATCACAAACATCAACACCGCTGTGCACACTTTCAATACAATCATACAAAACACAGCAAAAGACACATCCCTAGAGGCAACAGAAAGAGACACAACCCCAACTTCACACCAGAAATTCAAGGCATCATCAGACAATGGGACACACTACAACACTCCCCAACACCCCATACACAAGAACTCAACACTCAGATAAACAATATCAGAACAGCAAACATTAAACTGGAAAAATTACCTCCAAACACTTGACCACAAAACAAACATCAGCAAACTCTACAAAACACTAAACAGCATCACACTTTCCAACAGCAACACCACACAATCACACGCTGCCATCACAACAACAGACACCATACCCTCAAACAAACAACAAGCTAACACTCCCATCAATCACTTTTCGCAAGTCAGCCATCTAAACCCCCATCTCGAAGACTGATGTATCATCCGACGTAAGAGACAGTTCCCCACAGACCCGGACTATGCACCTTTTACTTACAACCAGATGAAGCACATCATTAACAACTCAAGCATTCATCTGCCTGTGGACCAGACAACATAAGCAACATTCACCTTAAACACCTAGGACTACAAGGCATACAAGCACTCACCAACATATTAAACTACAGCTACTCGCACAACATAATACCCAACATCTGGACGCATGGCAATATCATCATTATCCCTAAACCCAACAAAGAGCCCACGTTACCCTCCTCACATCGCCCCATCACACTCCTCTGCACCCCCTCTAAAGTCACTGAACAACTGGTACTACAACTAGTCACACTTCACATTTCCCTAGCCCAGTCACAACATGGCTTTAGGCCACTACACTGCATAAACACCCTTCTTACAGACCTTACACAGAGAGTTTTCGATGGCATGAATTCAGCTAGGCCACCACACAGAACACTCCTAGTCACACTAGACATTAGCAAAGCTTTTGATGCCATCCCCCGCCACAACCTCACAAACAAAATACTCAACACAAACATGCACAATAACACAAAAAGATGGCTGGAAAACTACTTAGCAGGCAGATGTGCACACGTAATATTTGCAGGTCAGTCTTCTAACATCAGAAACTTCACAAATGGCATCCCCCAAGGATCTGTTTTGTCCCCTACACTCTTTAACCTATACATGCATGATGTACCCACACCCCACACACCACAGATACACATAGCTTCCTATGCAAATAATATAACACTTACACGTATGCACCAAAATGCAAACACAGCTGCGCACATCATGCAACCTTACCTCAACACACTACACAAATGGTTCACCATAAACAGGCTCAAAATAGCCCCAGCCAAATCTACAGTGACTCTTCTCACAAACTGGACAGCAGAACACAGTCACATCCCACACCTCACCATAAACAACACTCCCCTACCACACACACACCCAAAATCCTTGGTGTAACATACAATACATCAATGTCATTTAAACAACACATCACAAACATTAAAAATAAAATAACACCAAGACTCAATGCTTTGAGGTCACTTGCCCATACAACATTCGGACACAACAAAGAAGCCACCACCACAGTATACAAACAATACATACCTTCAGTGATGAATTATGCAAGCCCTGTCTGAGCTTCTAACCTCACCAGAACACACTACAACACTCTACAGACCATACAGAACAAGGCCCTAAAAATAATCACAGGCTGCACAGCTACTACACCCACAGACCACCTACATCAAGAAACTAAAGTCCTAAAAGTCAAGGATCACCTAGACATGAGGGGCACCCAGTTTCTTGCTGCAGCCTCCACAAACCCACAACATCCACTACAGTACATGGCAGCATATCCACCCACACCAAGGAACATCAAAACAACACCCAGCACATGATACCATACACAAATACTGTCATCTCTCCCCCCTCGCCCACCTCAGACCAGCTTCCAGAAACATATCCACACTCAGATCACTTGCCGCTCCATTCAGTCACTTAAAGACAACACACAGCTGCATGCACGACCTCCTGACAGCCACCCTTCTGAATCCTATCTTCCTCATGAGGACAGGGTCCACCTGGCCAGGCTGAGATGTGGGCACCATCCAGCCCTCTTAAGCTACCAGAAGAGGCTGGATAACTCCGTCGCTGATGCCTGTCCAGGATGCAACACAGCACTCCATACTATTAAGCACATTATGGAAGACTGCATTGCACACAATCACCTACGCCAACAACACAACATATGCTCTTTGAGAGCTCTGTGGGAAAGCCCGGTCTCGGCCATGGCCTTCCTAAGGGACTCCGGGCTGTTCGGCCAGACTGCCTTGGGAACAACTACTACTACTACCTTGATTTCAAGCTATATACTATTAGGATTTTTTAACCCAATCTTAAGCACAGGTGTCATGTTTACACTCATTTTGTAGAAAAGTGTGACCAAGGTATTACAGTAGTAAGAATGAAGATACTGAATGCAAAATTTCTTGTTTATTTCAGAGATCAGAAATATGCCTCACACAGCTGGTTGTGGTCGAAAAAAAAAACCAGTAAGTGGGTAAAATAATGTTTTTTTTTCAAGTAGGTTTTACTGAAAAAACCTGGGTGGATAAAACCGGGTTACCCACTTTGGTGCCAACCCTGGAAACAGGTAGTATTGGATTACATGTAACCAGCAGGACAACTGTGTATGACCTGACATACATTGGTACAACAGGGTTAGATTTTTGTGTCTAACAGTAACCACCAAACACAAGTATACCACCTAAATTGGTAATTTCACTTCCCTGCATTTCACTTGCTGTTTACCACCAGACATAAGTCTAAAAGAAAGTTTCCAAATCACCTAAACTGGTAGTCATTTCATTTTACTGGGCTTCACTTGCTCCTCTGATTTCAAAACCACACTACTGTTCAAACACTGACACTAAAACACCTGATGGTAACCAAGGTCAGAGGCCTTCTTAAACCAAACAAATGACAGTACAGTTGTGTGTCAGTGCTCATATAACTGAAAATGGCAACAGTATATAGCACAGTGAGTTTTCATACGATATTATAATGATCATATAAGTGAAAAAGCACTAACATATGAAAAATGTTCTGACTTTTCAAAGATGTATAAGCAAGTGATTGCACAACAAGGCTGTATTATGATCATGAGTTCTACAATCTGATGGAATGTCAGACTCTATATTTGGTTCTGATTAGCCCAACACCTTCAATGAAGTGATGTACTGTATTTTACTAATATAAATTCTATATCAATATGTGTCCTGATCTCAACTATTACAAAGCTACAATTTTACTGATGTCCTTAAGGGCAAGTTATGAGGGAAACCATTTTGCCCCATAAGGTCATCATCATTAACTGTGGTTGCATAATGACAGATATTTGAACACGTTAAAACAGTATTTTTGGCTAAGAATTCCCTTGTCTATCATTTCCCAAAGTTATGCTCTTTCTTCCAGGACACTCAGTATATTCTAGCTACCTCCATGGTATTTTATTCAGCTCTGGGGAGACTCCTTATGTGATGGGGTATATGAAGGTTGTATAAAACCTCTACAACTGGAAAAGCTCTCCATGGTTGGGTAAAACTGATAAAAAAGAAAAAACAAAAAGTATATCCACACGCCACTGTGGTGCTGAGAGGGAAGCTTGTATGTGGTGGCGCTGATATAATTGGGCAAGTGTGCTGCTCAGTTATACAAATATCTCTGAACTTCCTCCCTATCCCTCCAGAAGATGGATGGTGGCCTGCTGGGGCAGGGTAAATTCATCTTGACAAGCATTAAGTTTACATTTCAGTTCAACCTGGGGCTATAACTTCTACTGTTACACACCAATGTATTATGAACTGTTTTGGGTAATAAAAAGCTACAGTTACTGTACAAAAGATACATCAACCGATAAAACAAGCTAAAAAGTTTATCTTCCAAATATTAGATATCCAAGTTAATAATAATTGTTGAACATACAGGATGTAAGTAATGCGAGTATAAGTGGCTGGAGAATGGCTGGGAGAAGGAGGGAGGTGAGAAGATGAAGAAATCAGTAGGATAGAAGTTGTGGAAGCAATGAAGAAAGCTAAATTGGGGAAAGCCCCAGAAATTGATGGAGTGTGTGGTGAAATTCTGAAGCATGGGGGAGAGATAGTAGTAGAATGAATGTGGAAGATGTGCAGATTGGCCTGGGAGGAAGGTAGAGTCCCGGAGGATTGGAAGTCAGGTATAATTATTCCCTTGTACAAAGGAAAAGGGGAAAAGGAAGTGTGTGGTAATCATAGGGGCATTTGTCTTCTTAGTATAATAGGAAAAGTGTATGGTATGATACTTATTGACAGACTTAGAGAAAGAACAGAGAAATTAGTTGGAGAAGAACAGGGAGGATTTAGGAAGGGAAGAGGTTGTGTAGATCAGATATTCATTCCTAGATCTTTAGTGGAAAAGTTTCTAGAGAAGGGAAAGACATTGTATGCGGCTTTCATGGATTTGGAGAAAGCATATGACAGGGTGGATAGACAAGGATTGTGGAAAGTATTAAGAATATATGGAGTAGATGGGAAGTTGTTGAATGCTGTGAAGAGTATGTATGATGGTGCTAAGGCTGCAGTGCGTGTGGATGGTGAACTAAGTGAATTTTTCTCTTTGAAGGTTGGGTTGAAACAGGGATGTGTCATGTCTCCTTAGTTGTTCAATCTGTACATGGATGGGGTAATAAAAGAGGTACAAGGTAGGGTAGTGGATGTTGGAGTGGCCCTGGTGAGAGAGGGTAGTGTTTGGAAACTCCCTGTACTGTTGTTTGCATATGATACTGTGTTGCTGAGTGAAGACGAAGGGGAGCTGCAAGGCTTGGTGGATGAGTTTGGGAGAGTGTGTAAGAAACGAAATCTAAAGGTGAATGTAGGGAAGAGTAAAGTGATGGTCTTTGAGAGAGGTGAAGTCAGTGAATGTACAGCGAGGTTGGATGGTGAGGAATTGGAAAATGTGAGTATGTTTAAGTACTTGGGTAGTGTGATGAGTACGGATGGAGGTTTGGAGGGTGAAGTGCTTGAAAGGGTACAGTAGGGAAGAAAGGTTGCTGGTTCTTTGAAAGCAGTGATAAGAAACAGGGAAGTGAGCATGGAAGTGAAAAAGTTACTACATGGCAGTATTGTGATACCAACTCTAACGTATGGAAGTGAAGCTTGGACGTTGTTGGAGGGACACAACTCAAGAGTGAGAGCAGTGGAAATGAGTTATTTAAGAGGAGCCTGTGGAGTCACATGGAGAGACAGGCTGACGAATGAGGATATAAAGGAGCATTGTGGTGTGGATGTGGATGTGATAGGAAGCGTTATGAGGAACACACTGAGGTGGTTTGGCCATGTGGAGAGGATGGAGGGTGAGAGACTGACGAAGAGAGTGAGGTGGAGGGGGGAAGAGGGAGGGGGAGGCCGAGGGGGAGGTGGAAGGATGAGGTGGAGAGGTATATGAGAGAGGGGGGTGTGAGTTGGGAGCAGGGCAGTGAAATGGCAGGGGACAGGGCGACGTGGAGGCGATTTGTTTGTGGCCACCCCAAACGGGATTGAGGCGTCTGGCAATAGACAGATAAATAGATAAAGTTAATAATATCGTACATTTACCTGGCTTCAACCCAAGTGCAGTTAGTTTTGTGAGGTCAAGGGTGCCAGGCCGCTCCTTTTCAGCCAAGACAAATCCAAAGGTTGGAACACGGTGATGGATCCAGCCTGCTCTCACACACCAGCCCTCACTATCTACACTGACAAAAAGAAATGTTTTTTTAATGCAGCAATAAAGATACAGCTACAGTATTACAATATGGGAAGAGCATTGCAAAGGAGGTTGGCTACCTGTTAATTCCCATACTTTTACACTTGTTGGTATGAACCATTATGAAACTACTGTTTTAAGATGTGCCAGTGTTCAGAGGTACATGGTGCTTGTAAACTCTGTTTAACAGATGAAGGTACTTCTTTGAAAACATAGGCCTACAGGGTACAAAAGGTGTAACAAATCACTGTACAAGCAGTGGTAAGAAAGGCTGTGGAAATTAAGGGAAGAAAACATTTTTATCTTTAAGCAGTCCTGCAGTACCTTGGGGATGTGTTCTGTCAAGATATGAGGCGTTGGGTAGAAAACTGACAAATTGGCCAGATACTCGATTTTCTGTTTTCTATGTCAATAGAATCTGTAAGCCTTAAACTTTCATCTGACAAATTTCCCAGAGTCAGATTTGTCATTTTTCTCTGCACCAGTCCCATCTAAAATAAACAGTACTCGGGCAACATTCCATAGGAGGAAGGTGGTGTTTGGCTCAGCCAAAAAGTGGCAAACTGTAGCAAGGCGGAAGGAGAGTGACTCACTTGACGTCAAACGGTTAGCCACTCAGCTCTGCCGCCTGGATCTGACGTCACAGAATCCTCTCTCACAGCCAATCCGTGCACATAAATCCCTCTGTGGAACACCTTCTCAGCAGTGTTGTGCTTGGCTGGCTCACATGGCTTGAACTCTGTGGTCTATTACTCATCTGTTGATTTTGGTGATATTATTGGAGAAAGATGAGTTCCTCTTTGTATGATAGTGTGCTGAGTACTTCTGCAGGTTCACAGAAGTATGCCTGGCATGAGGAAATGTGGAAAAAGAATGGGGCAAAGAGAAAGAGAGGTGATGCCTATGACAGTGTGGGATGAAGGAAAAGGTGATTCCAGCTTGTCCGATGGGACCTCCATGTAAGTGTAAATGCTTTGATAAACTAGGCATGGAGCATATCAATCCCATATTCAGTGCATTTTGGAAGACAGGCGGCTTTAACAAGCAAAATGCAACACACGTAAATTAATCAAGAGTGTAGATGTTAAGCATTCGAAAGGGAAAGATTCATCATCATCATCATCATCATCATCATCATCATCCAACCCTACATTGCCCCATGAGGGGCGTAGAAGCCTGGGGCTAGGCATTTGGTCCTGACATTTAAGATGAGAGTGACCAACCTCACTCATCCCTGAGTGGGATTACGTGAGCAATAAACCCCAATCACCCCTTGGATATAATCCTTCACCGGCTCAATCTGATTGGAGCACAATAATTACCCATTAAACCACCAGGCGCCAAAATTTGGTTATATGGTTACCACCCTGCATAGTAAATGGTTTCCTGGTGTACAGGAAACCATTTGGCTTGTCACTCAGTGTAGAGTCACCCACGGGCAGAAGGAAGAGGAAAGAATGAAGGAATGAAACACAGAAGAGGGAGTGTAAAGTCACCCGCAGGTAAAAAGATGAGGAAAGAATGAAGGAAAGAAAGACGGAAGAAGATGGAAGGAAAGAAGGATGGAGGAGAGAACAGGGCAGACACCCGAGAGCAGGACTACATTGAGTGAGTGGATGGTGAGTGTCCCCACCTGCCACAAAAAGGAAAGATTCGCCTTCACAAAAGCTGAGCTCGTTCAGTGTCAATGATAACCTATTATAAGTGTGTATGGAAAAGCTTACAGTATCCATGACATCAGTGTGCGCACATTATGCTTGCAAAAGTGACCCTGACTGGAGGCACTGAAAGTGATCTTCATGGCAAAATGCCTAATGTGCACAAAGTTTCTAGTGAATGCCATGCTCATGTAAAAAAGCTCATCAAAAGCTTGCCAGCAGTTTCCAGTCATTACTGTATAGCAAAGAAGCCAAACCTTAAATACATGCCCGCAAGCTTGAACAACACGTTCTATGTGATATGTTGTGACTGGTTGAAGGAACACTACAATGATGGGGCACCAGTCTCTAATAACTGTTAGAGGCAGGTGATCACTACAGATTTTAATGCTGGATTCAAGCCCTGTAAAAGTGACACATGTAACACTTGTGGCAAAATAACCAGTCATCTCAATGCTCTTGATGAAAACAAAGATGCTGAGAGGCTGAAAACACTGACTGTGTAGGAGTTACATGAAAGAAAGGCAAAAATGGCACACAACATGCTGAGGAACTACAAGGATACTGAGGATGTGACTGTAGCTGCCATCAGCCTGGATACACAGCAGGCTCTTCCTACTCCTAAGATCTTCCTGGTGTACAGTACTACAAGAGTAAGCTGTGGAACTACAACTCTGGGATCCATACCATCAAGAGTGGAAAAGCATGCATGTACATATGGGATGAGACCAAGACAAGAAGAGAGTCAATAGAAATTGCTAGCTGTCTCTTATACTACATCAACAATAATGTGGTCAATGAGGTGCAAACACTGGTAATTTTCAATGACAACTGTGCTGGGCAGAATAAGAACATGAACATCATTCTCAGCTGCCTGTGTCCCATCCACTCAGGCAGGTTTAAGAACATCGAACATGTGTTCATGATTTCTGTGCACTCCTATCTTCCCTGTGACCAAAACTTTGGTCACTCTAATAATTTATCCAGCTGAAGGTGTACATCCTGGACTATTAAGCTCAACTGATAAATAACAGCAGAAAGAAGAATCTCTTCCAGGTGATCCAGATGGTCACTTAAACATTCCTGGATGCTGGAGAATCCCAGGAAAAGATCGCAAAGAGGCAGCTTTCAAGAGCAAGCTTCAAAGATGGAAGGGTCTTTCTGTTCAGAGACACATCCAAAGAGGGCTTTGCCATCAAAATTTCCTATAATGCATATCCTCATGACATCACGCTCCAGAAAGGCAGAGGCCAAACATACAACCCAGCTGTGTTCGACCTATCCTCTGTCCATCTTCCAGAGAAGTATGCCTCTGGGACTGTATGCAGAGAAGGTCACCAATGTAAGGGCCTTACTAGAGTCTGTACCCAAGGCACACAAGGGGTACTTTGATTCCTTACTCCAAGGCCAGGCAAGCATTGCAGCAGTAACTGCTACTGAAGAAAGTCATTGCCTGATGATGATCTCCTCAACAAATAAACTCATCCACACCTCCTAGCACAGCCACCATCACTCAAGCTAAACTTCTACTCATCATAAAGTAAATACTACACAAATTTTTCATAAAAGTACAGTAAGTGATTGGTTCTGTTTTTAATCAAAATAATAGAAAATTATGTACTAATTAGGGAGTTATCCATAAATTTCACATAGTGGTCCCTATTTATGTTCTATAAAACAAAGCATCATAGTACAGAACAAAGGTACTTTTAATATTTACTTAATTTTCTGATAATATTTATTGCACATCAACACAAAAATAATCCATTATAAATTTACATGAGGGGTATCATGCTTGATATTTTTGTCAATACAGTAAACCTTCGATTATCCGGACGGTCCATATCCAGTCATGCTCTGTATCCATTCATTGGGCCTTGGCTATGATACGAGTATAAACATATCTGAATTCATTTGTCTGTAACCAGACATAAAATTTCCAGCTTTGGGGGCCAGCTGCCCTACAAAGTCAAAAAAGTCTGTTCCATGGCTCACTGGCCTCTCTGTCTACATGTGGGTAATAGACCGTAACCCACAAGCTGAGTGAGAATGGCTGTACAGATCCCTATCGAATGGTCTAAATCCCCCAGCCACCCTGATCACCAGTAACATTCCGGCAGCATGCAAGGTAAAAAGAGCGTAACCCACAAGCCGAGCTAAAATGGCTGTACGGGTCCATACCGAATGGTGTAGGTTCTCCAGTCGGCCGGATCAACGGGAACAAACCGCCCTCGAAGGAGTAACACAAAGCCTAACCCAAGAGCTGAGCAAAAGTACCCGTCCACCTCCTCACCAAACAGTGAAAGTCCCATGGCATCCCTTGCATTTTCCACCTCCCCTCCCCCATCCCTCCTCCATCCCTCCCCATGCTCACAACTGCCCACCTTTTCTCCCTCCCTCTCCCTCAGTTCTCCCCCACCTGTGTGACACCCACCATCCCAGTGCAAGTTTTTTAGTTTTTTATGATTTATTCGAATCCTATTGGTCATAGAAACATTCTGAAAAGACCATGAGAAAGCTCATGAAATGCTGCATCTAGACATATGCTTAGCTCTTTGCATGGTACAGTACTGGCAAAATTGTGTGTTAGGATGTTGGGAAGTTATTTGGAGGTATTATTTACTCCCCAGCAAGTTCATTCTAACTGTTTTTTTGCACTTTTACTCATCAGTTTTGTGTGTTTTTGTTAGCATATCTTATTGTATAAACACCAGCAAAGATGATGGAATACAATGTATACCAATATAACCAATTTCCGGGGAGCATAATGAAATTGAAAGAAATGTTTTTCTTTATGTCACGGAGTCAGCCATTACTCTTGATGTCTCCAGAAACTTTTTGAACTCCAGGGAGGGTTAAAAATACCTCAACTGTTGTCTTCATCTATTTTTTTGTGGACTTTTGTTGTTTATGCATTGCTTTCTCAGTGTCTTGCATTACACAGGATACTCCCATATGTGTTTTGATGTCTAAATACAGAACACTGCCAAAATTAGGAGGGGTACTGTACATTATAGGTGGGATATTTGTGGATTTTTATTGTTTATGCATTGTTCTCTCAGTGTCTAGCATTACATTGGATATTCCCATGTGTGTTCTGATGTCTAAATACTGCTGAAAGACTGCAGAACACTCCCAAAAGTAGGAGGGGTACTGTGCATATTGGTAGTTTTTTATGTTGTTGCTGCTGTTATGCATGTTTTCTTAGTGTTTAGGATTGTATTGCATATTGCAATGTGTGCTAAAATGTCTAAAAACAGCCGAAAGACCTCAGAACACTGCCAAAAATTAGGAGGGGTACTGTACATATTGCTGGGGTTTTGCATATTGGTATTTTTTGGGGGGTGTTTTTTTGTTGTTTATGCATTGTTTTCTTAGAGTTTAGGATTATGTTGCATTCTCCAATGTGTGTTTTTATGTTTAAGAAGAGCCAAAAGACCACAGAACACTGCCAAAATTGGGATGGGTACTGTGCATAATATATATATACATATATATACAGTAGGTTCGCACAGTACGCGTCATCACAGTGCGCGATTCGCATTGTGCGCGAGTGACCAAAAATCATAACCAAAAACCCTTGAATGCGCGAGTTTACCGCACAGAACGCGAGGCAGAGGCAAGGAGTGGCTCAAAAATGCCATTTTCTATTAGTGCGCAACCACCCCTCACACAGCACATCACGTGTCGTCATGTTGATGTGCAGAAATTCCAGGGCATTCTACTGAGCAGCTTGGGGTACAAGGGAGCGGGTGCACCATAACAGTCTTGGCTCGTGCACTGTGTGTATCTGCTCTCTACAGCTAACCTGTCGTGTACAACGTGTGGTGTTTTTTGTGCTGCTCCAGCCTAGTATGATGGAAGGCAGGACTGAGCTGTGTATGTCAAACATTAGCAAGATCCTTGCTGCCGTGGATAAGCTCAAGGAAGAGTTGAAGGAACAGGAAGTGAGCAACCTAAGAACGGAGGAACTTCTGGTTGGTATCGACAAACTCTTCCATTTCTACACAGACAGGCACAGGGAAGAAATAAACAGGAGAAGACAGATGCTCATAACAAGCTACACACAGCGGGCTCAAGTTGGTGAAATTGCGGAACCAGCGACATCGTCTGCTCCTGTTCCTGTTGAGGATGAAGAGGATGCAATGTCAGAAGTGTCAGCATTGGACATTGAAGGGTTTACGGCCGAAGTGAGTGACTTTGATGCTCCTGGGGAAGGTGATCAAGAGGAGTCTGTGGAGGGAAGTGTTGGTGCTGTGGGAGGTGAAATGGGGAGTGCGGCGCTGTAAGTGTTGCCGCGCCTTGGAACCCCTGTTATTTAAGGTCATCAGGCCTGTTGTCTACTGTTGTTAAGGTGACTACCCATATTTTTGTTATTGTAGCTATAGCTTTAGTACAATGTCTGAAAAATATGACCTTTATTATGTCTCTAAGGGCCAAAAAATGTCAAGGTATGAGAGGGTACCACCCATATGTGATTACTCCCATTAGATTATGTATTCCCAGTAAGCGAATTCCCAGTGCGCGAGGTCGTGGACCGCCCAATCTCTCTTGCACTGTGCGAGCCTACTGTATGTATATATATACATATATACAGAAGGCTCGCACAGTGCGCGAGAGATTGGGCGGTCCACGACCTCGCGCACTGGGAATTCGCTTACTGGGAATACATAATCTTATGGGAATAATTACATATGGGCGGTACCCCCTCATACCTGGACATATTTTGGCCCTTAGAGACATAATAAAGGTCATATTTTTCAGACATTGTACTAAAGCTATAGCTACAATAACAAAAATATGGGTAGTCACCTTAACTACAGTAGACAACAAGCCTGATGACCTTAAATAACAGGGGTTCCAAGGCGCGGCAACACTTACAGCGCCGCACTCCCCATTTCACCTCCCACCGCACCAACACTTCCCTCCACAGACTCCTCTTGATCACCTTCCCCAGGAGCATCAAAGTCACTCACTTCGGCCATAAACCCTTCAAAGTCCAATGCTGACACTTCTGACATTGCATCCTCTTCATCCTCAACAGGAACAGGAGCAGACGATGTCGCTGGTTCCGCAATTTCACCAACCTGAGCCCGCTGTGTGTAGCTTGTTATGAGCATCTGTCTTCTCCTGTTTATTTCTTCCCTGTGCCTGTCTGTGTAGAAACAGAAGAGTTTGTCGATACCAACCAGAAGTTCCTCCGTTATTAGGTTGCTCACTTCCTGTTCCTTCACCTCTTCCTTGAGCTTATCCACGGCAGCAAGGATCTTGCTAATGTTTGACATACACAGCTCAGTCCTGCCTTCCATCATGCTAGGCTGCTCAACTTGACTCTGTCTGGCGTCGGGCTCTGCGTCAGCCTCGTCTATCCGTTGCAACACTTCCTCGGGAGGCTGTTCCTCAGTAGCAGTGTGCACTTCTTGTATGTCCACCAATGTAACGTCCCTGAAACCTGGTACAGCTTGTGCTGCTGTCAATGTTGCTGCCTCAGCCTCGGCCAGTGGTTGAATGGCCGTCTCCTGAGTGATGCATAAGTGAGGCACGAACATTCGCCACGCATGGTTCACCGTCGCAGGTGTAATCTGGTGCCAGGCTTGTAGGAGAAATTCAACTGCGTCCTTCACCGTAAAGTTACACCAAAATGCCTCAACAGTCATGGCATCTGTGGCAGGTTGGGATACAGGTGCTGGTGGAGATGGAACGGGAGCAGATTGCTCATCAAGGTCTTCATCGTGATCTTCTTGTAAAGCATGAAGCTCCTCTTGTGAGTCGGTCTTCCCGCGTAGGTACAGTAGTCGTACACTTGCTTATGGTAGAAATGCTTCACTGTGGCGATTAGTTCTTGATCCAGTGGCTGCACTAGTGACGTCGTACGGGGCAGCAGAAACAAAACACGGCAATCCTTATGAAGATCTTCAAGGTATGGAGGGTGACTTGGTGCGTTATCAAGCACAAGGAGCATCTTAAATGGAATGCCCAGTTCCCGACACTTGACCCTGGAATCAGGGACACACCGCCTCGTTAACCAGTCTGCCATAATGTTCCCGGTCATCCAACCATTTGCGGACTTGTACCAATACACGCCACTTGCATCCAAGTTTGTGAGGTTTTTGTAGCACCTTGGGTGTGAAGCTGTGTATACAACAACTGGTCTCATCTTGTGGCTCCCAGACAGGTTTACAGCGAACATTACCGTCATCTTACACTTCT